>NW_028318511.1:6982343-7282812 GCF_062004578.1 Staurois parvus
CCTACTACCGAACAGTTACCTGTAGAAACCTTTGCTATCTTAACCCTTCTCTTCTTTTTTCGGCAACAGATTGTCTCTATGACAAAATCTCATAGAACCTGGCCACTTCTGTCAACAACAGTTCACTGTCATCCACCGTGGACACATTGGCCCCCCCTCACTACAAACAGAATTAGGCCACAACCTCTACAGTCCTGGCAAACAGACAATACCAGATGCCTCAAAAAACGTAGCCGTGCTCTTGAGCGTTTATGGCATAAGATTAAGACCCAGCAAGACTTCAACCAATATAAATCTGCCCTTCAAAAATACAATTCCTGTCTCCACACTGCCAAACAGACCTATTTTATCACTCTCATTAACACCCTTTCATGCAATCCCCATCAACTCTTTTCTACCTTTAACTCTCTACTTTGTCCTTCTTTACCTCCACCCGCTAACTCACTCACTGCCCAGGAGATCTGTTAGAAATCAAAATTATGATTCGGCACTTATATTGATGGCAAGCTTGCAAAATATTTGGTTTTTATGATTAATCATAATTAATATTAATATGTGTGAATTGTCGCCTTAAACCGATATTTAATTCTTCAGTAAAATAGCTGAGATAATAGCTATAGCTGAGACCAAAAGATATATAAGTTAAGCTGAGACAGTAAATATGAATGAGTTAGCTGAGACCAGCTAAACCAGCTGAAGACTATATTTAGGTATAGCTTGTTAGAAGTCTCTAGTAAAATGTCAAGGGTATTAGGAGGACTCCTTATAGATTTACTATTACATTATGTATTTTAATAGTAGCTGTGTGTATTTAGTATACGTTTCTAATATTGACACATATATAGATTAGTGATTATACATTGATATGTTGAAAAGATATGTTCTTAAGCTATATTATTCTTTAAATATAAATAGCTGAGATTACATCATTGGCTTATAATATTATGTACATCAGCATACATATGTTCCTGTCCATCAAAAACGTTATGTGAGTGTCGTCCCCTCCCTTCTATGCCATACAAGGTATTAGGAATCTCTCGTTATGACACACTCATTCTGCATAAAAAGGTCCATTAGGGACAGTGGACGGCAGCACACACACACGCTAATACTGACACTCTGACACACATACACGCACACACACGTATGAGAAACTGCAACAGGTGCATGCTGCAATATCGTCATTTCCGTCTACTTCCGGCTTCTTCACAAAGTCTCGAAGGACAAGTAGAGATGAAGGACAGAACAGCACATGGCCGGACTTCTATGACAAATAATGGTGACTTATCTTTAAACTTTTGCTTGATATTTCTACAGTAGTTTTATCTACATGGAACTGTTCATAATACGCTTTACATTGTTATTTTACACCATTGTGTGATAGAATAAAATCACACTTCATTTTTTATTTCAATGGCTCTTTCATTCATAATCGCCTCAAGACACTAAAAGAAGTATTGTATGTGTCTAAACTCCAACAAGATCACTAATCATTTCAAAAATAAGATTGATACTATTCGTGACGAGATCTCCACTGTACAGATATCTCCCTCACCCTACACTCCTTGGCCACCTGCACAATCTATACTTCCCTTGTTTAACCCAGCTACTATAGAGGAGGTTGGTAAAAGTTTTTCTAAAGCCCACCTAACCACCTGTCCCCTGGACCCTGTTCCCTCGCAAATACTATGGTCACCCTCTGGCTCTATCCTTCACTCTTTAATTCATATGTTCAATCTCTCCCTTTCTACTGGCATATTCCCCAACTCTCTAAAACATGCGCTAATCACCCCCATACTTAAAAAGGCCTCACGGGACCTCACCAATGTTGGCAACCTAAGACCCATCTCCTTACTCCCATTTGCCTCCAAACGCCCTGAACGTCTAGTCTACAACCGGCTGACATGCCACCTTATTGAGAATAACCTTCTCGATCCTCTTCAGTCTGGATTTTGCCCACAACACTCCACAGAAACTGCTCTCCTAAAACTCACAAACAACTTACTAACTGCAAAACCAATGGTCACTATTTTGTACTCTTATTCTTGGACCTCTCCACTGTATTTGACACAGTTGACTACCCCATCCTCCTCAAAAAACTCTATTTACATGGTCTCTATGACTGTACTCTCCATTGGTTCGAATCTTACCTATCTCACCACACCTTCAGTTTCACTTACAACTCTACTTCCTCCTTTCCTACTCCTCTTACTGACGAGGTCCCCCAAAGTTCTGTCCTTGGACCTCTCCTATTCCTGATCTACACTTCTTCCTTGGGTCAGCTGATAGTTTCCCATGGTTTCCAATACCATTTCTATGCTGACAACACACAAATCTATCTCTCTACTCAGCTCACCTGATCAGTTTGCTCACGTATCTCTGATTTACTAACAGACATATCAGACTGGATGTCACACCACTTTCTAAAACTCAATCTATCCAAAACTGAGCTCATAATATTTCCTTCCCGATTTCTCGGTCAGGATCAGTAGCACCACTATCAACCCATCCCCGCATGCCTGGGTGCTAGGGGTAACCCTGGATTCTGAACTATCATTTCAGGCTCACATCCAATCCCTGTCCAAATCATGCCGCCTCAACATCTCCAGAATACACCCCTTTTTAATCAATGATACTGCAAAGCTTCTAATTCACTCCCTGGTTATCTCTTGCCTTGACTACTGCAACTCCCTCCTCATTAACTTACCTTTACATAAGCTATCCCCCCTCCAGTCCATTATGAATACTGCTGCCAGGTTCATCCACCTTACCACCTGTTGAGTATTTGCTACCTCTCTCTTCCTATCCCTCCGCTGGCTTCCACTCGCCCAACGAATAAAATTCACAATACGAACACAATACAATACACTAATACAATACAAAGCCATCCACAACTCTGGCCCCAGTTACAACACCAACCTGGTCTCAAAATATAAACCAAACCGCCCTCTCCAATCCTCTCAAGACCTTCTGCTCCCTAGTTCCTGTGTCACCTCCTCCCATGCTCACCTCCAGGACTTCTCCCGAGCTTCTCCCATTCTATGGAACTATCTACCCCAATCTGTCTGGCTATCTAATCTATCTATATGTGAATGATCACAGAGGTCACATGGTACAAGGCTATTCATAACAGCCTTGTACCATGTGACAAGCTGTGACCAATCACAGCTCACACAGTAGTTCTCAATGGCTGCAAGAATGCAGCCAGAGAGAAGGAGAAATTATTGCTTTTACAGCCTTTATGGGTGTAAAAGCAATCCCTGTACAAAAAAAAAAAAAAATCTTCATCACCCCCCACAAGTAGTACAGTGTCACTATGGTGACACTGTACTGCTAGGGTGACAGTATGTAAAAAAAAACCATAAATAATAATATTAAAAAAAAAAATAAAAATGTAAAAAAAGTTTAAAAATTATAATTTTTTGTTCTAAACTAATTTGGGTTATTTTTTTTTTGTTTACTAAAAAGATAACTGAATACATTTTGGCCAAGATTTATGATGAAATATTATTTATTACAAAATTTTATAAGAAAAACCCTTTTTTTCAAAATTTTTGGACTTTTTCATTTACATAGCAAAAAAATAAAAATCCCAGTGGTGAATAAATACCACCAAAATAAAGCTTTATCTGTCTCAAAAAAATGCTAAAAAATTCATATGGGTACAGTGTTGCATGACCGTGCAATTGTCATTCAAAGTGTGATAGCACTGAAAGCTGAAAATTGGCCTAGACAGGAAGGGGGTAAAAGGGAAATCATGTCTAAAGGGATGCAGATCCTGCAACTTTCCTCATTAGAGCCCTGCAGGTGCAGCAGCTGATTGATAATTATAAAGTCACTCCTGTACAGATTCACTCAGCACATGGACTAACAAATAGCTATTCCTTTACAATAACAAAAGGTAGGAATCTGCAACAAACCTTGTTAAAATCCCTGCAATGTACACAGATCGCCCAGAGGGGAATGTTTTTTCTCAACAAAAGTGGAGTTACTCTTTAAGAGCTTCAGTGAATGAATGACATCATCACATCTAGACCATCAGGCTTCTAATCTGTACCCATGTTGTGTAGTTTCAGTTCTGAGCTCATCAATCACATATTGGCAAGTTTTTCCATGTATGAACTGTATTGGTTGGCAATGATTTAAAGCGAAACTTCACTGTCTCAATCAACATTGACTATTTTTAATTTTTAAGCTGATAATATTAGTAAATAGATAGGAAAGTTTATTATATTTACTTGTTTTAAACTTTTTTTTTACATTTCTTCGGTCACTTCCTGGTTTCCGTGCCTAGGCAAATGATGTCATACTGTACATCCCGGGAGTCTTCAGGAGGGGGGGACAGGGCTTTCTCATCTAAGCACACCGTCCTGTCTGCATATCTGAGCTAAGAGCAGATTGATTCCAGATTCCAGGAAGTAAATTCATCTGCCCTTCTTGTCTTCTTTCTCTTTCTTTTCTTTTTAGGCTCATTATCTTATATATAATATGTGTTGATATATACAGTGTTATTTCTCAAGCATTGTAGGAGATTTTTCAAGTTTATATTGTTTGTTATTATAATTCTCCTGCGAGAGTTAATTATTGTTATTATTATACAGGATTTATATAGCACCAACAGTTTGCTCAGCGCTTTACAATATGACGGGAGACAAAACAGCAACAATACAGTTCAATACAAGTGGGATTTGAGGACCCTGCTCCTTGGAGCTTACAATCTAGGAGGGAGGGGCTAGTGGTACAAAAGGTAGTAACTGTGATGGACTGGTTGGAAGAGTAGAAGATTCCAGTACTAGCTGAGGGCAGGATAGGCTTCCCTGAAGAGATAGGTTTTCAGAGAAAAAAAAAAAGTGAGCAGAGTAGGCGATAGTCTGATAAATTGGGGTAGAGAGTTCCAGAGGATGGGGAAAGCTCTGGAGAAGTCCTGGAGATGAGCATGGGAGGAGGAGACAAGGGAGCTAGAGAGTAGGAGGTCTTGTGAGGAGCAGAGAGTATGGTTTGGGTGATACTTAGAGACAAGATTGGTGATGTAATTTGGGACAGAGTTATAAATGGCTTTATACGTTATTGTTAGTGTTTTGAATTTTATCCGTTGGGTAGTGGGAAGCCAGTGGAGGGATTGGCAGAGAGGGGTGGCAGATACAGAACGGTTATTAAGGTGGATGATCCTGGCAGCAGCATTCATGATTGGGACAGAATTAAGGAGCTACAATCTTGGAGAGTGGAACAGTACTCAAAAGACAATCCCTTTATTGCAACACCTTAACATAGTTACTATAAGGGCATGCACATTGTGCCTAGCTGACGAATTGGTCTCACTTTGTTCCTTCAGAAGGTCATGGGTACTGTGCCTCTTCCACTCACCCCATGGCAACCTTTGGTGCCGGTTCACATATATGTGGATTAGATGTGGTTTGAACCGATCCAATCTGCATGACGTGAAAAAACATTGCTTCCTATGGTGCCTGTATCCAAATGTCCGGTGTGCTGGCGGTGCGGATTCAGTGCGGTTTGAAATAGAGTCCTGTACGATTTCTGAGCAGTGCCTTAAGGTTCAGATTATAGGCGTTTGACTGCTATAGGAACTGTATATAAGCTGCATATGTGTGAACAGGATAAAATCCTGAGCTAATCCTGTCCTGAACTTGATGTAGACCTGACGTGAACCGCTGAATAACTACTGCATCAATTTACTGTGAAACCTGAGCTTCAATCCACACCACACATATGTGAATTAGCTTTGAATGGCCTGTAGCCTTGGTGATCAGGGCGCCTGTGCTCACAGTGGGAGTGGTGGAGCACTTATGGTGACGGATTTGCATGTGATACTCACACAATTAATTCTAAAACACGGGTGTCAAACTGGCGGCCTTCCAGCTGTTGCCAAACTACAAGTCCCATGAGGCATTGCAAGATTGACAGTTACAAGCCTGACTCTGAAAGGCAGAGGCATGATGGGACTTGTAGTTTTGCAGCAGCTGGAGGGCTTCTAATTTGACACCCCTGATCTAAAGTATTGAAGCACTGCTATTGATCGGGGCAGGGGCAGACTGACCATTTGGAAACTCAGGCACTGCCGAGGGCCCGGGGTCAGTAGGGGGCCCCATGAGATGCCCCTGGTACCTTTTTCATAGGCTTTTTTGAGTTTGGGCAAGGACACAGGGGCCCCATGTTCCCCTTTGCCCGGGGGCCCCGTGAGTTGTCAGTCCGCCCCTGGATCTGAGGAACTATTGAGGACTATCATTTGGGTTTTTAGTAATGATTTAGCACCTCCTGGAATCTATGGACACGTTTTGATTTCTTGTTTGACACGTGCTTTATTATTAAGGGGCTGCAGCCAACCTATCACAATTTTTGTTAATTGTTTGGATGTTATACACATTCACTTATATAACTGAATAAGTTTTGATATTTGGTGTTCCTCCAAAGCGCGTTGTTAAGTGGTGTATAATATAACGTCTACTGCTCTACTTAGCTAACTAGGGTGTACGGGCTAATTTAATAACAGTAAAAAAGAGACGTTTATTACATTAACCCATATGAAGCAATCAGACTGCAGCTAGTGGACAGACACATCTAAAGTATTGCTATTGCATTCTGTAAGTTACTGCAAACTATTGTGATTTTTCCCAGTGCTTTTTTAAAAGTTTAAACTTACAAATCATTCATTGCATATACTGTGTTGGACTGGCAGGAGGAGACATACAGGGGTGGTGGCCTGTACACAGGAGTGTATCCCGACCACTTGGATGCACACTGCTGCCATCTCCTAACAACTAGTAGACAGAGTTGCATGATGTGTGTTGTGAATGTATGGGATAGACCCCCACTAAGTGCAGTATATTCTACGACCCACCAAAGAATCCTCCAGCAATATGGTGGGCCAGTCCGAGCCTGTGTGTAGCAATAGCCAGGGGCCTGTCTAGAAGGGGCGCCCCATTAGGGAGGCTGTTAAAATAAATTGTGCATTTTCCAGTATAGAAAGGCTGAAGTTAGACCTCAGGATCTAATAGATCCCCCTCTGTGCAATAAGAAGTATTTCTTACTGTCTTAGCATTGTAGATTTGTTGCCCTCTAAACTTCTGGTACAGACCAAAATTAACCCTGCAAGCCTAATTTCTTGCACTGCATTCAGAATGCACTACCCTTGTGTTCTGCATCCGGTGTCAGTGGAATGGTAACAACACCCCAAACACTGGTCACAAATGCAGTGTTTTGCCTACACAGAATTGCATGGTACAGAAGCACCACGTGATGCAGTTGCAGTGCATTTCCAAAGGTAGTGCATGCACTGCTTTTGATGTGGTGCAATTTCAGCCCATTTAAAATGAATAAGCTGATATCACACCGCACAGAACTGCATGTGAATCGCAGAGTAACATGCAGTGCGTTCCTAGTTTGACTGGGCCATAAAAGAAAGCTATGGTTTGCTGTTCTTCAAAAAGTTTAAAGGAGTTAGAAGGCTAACTTACAATTGTATGCAAGATTCCTAATAATTTTGTCATAATGTAACATATCATTATGGTTGTTATTATTAACGGAAGAGACCACAGATACCCGAGCATTGGGGGGCACAAACACTGCTACGATCTTGGGCAGACTAAGCAGCACAAACTCAGAAATCGCACTCCGTACATATATACAGCAGTTTCAGTATAAAAATATGTAGTGGTACTGGAAAAAGATATATAGCATTTAAAGCGTATCTATGGTCAAAATGTAAAATCATATATTAATTTCCACATTGAATTTCAATATTTCTAGCCTATTCCTATTAATCTGAACAATTTTGAAGTTTGTAACCATCCCTACACATTTATTTTTTAAAATTCTGTACATGTATTAACTATACCCTGTGAGTAGCACTGCTGTGTCACCTATTTCACCGAGCCTACCTTCTAAACTACAGAGGTGCTGAGAGCAGGAGTTTCAGGTGGCAGAGTCAGTACAAAAATCTTATAAATGGAAAGGAAACAGCAAAGGAGAGACTGCATGGCATGCAGGGATTCCAGGAAGTTGTGGGAAGAGAAGCAGTAGACAGGCAACACTCACAACATGAAAGTAAGCTCTATTGGATTGTCAAAAATAACTATTTGTTTGTATTGCTATTACAATGCTGATATTATAAAAATGAAAGCGTTTGCTGTGACTATAGAACTGATTTAACCTCCCTGGCGGTATTCCCGAGTGTAGCTCGGGGTAAAGTTTCAGTACCACAAGCGGTAACCCCGAGCTACACTCAGGCTTACAATGCGGCGCTGCTCCGCGATCCATCACTCATTTACCTTGTCCTGCGCTCTTGCGATGTCCCTCCTGCAGTGTGCCCGGCAATGTAATCCAGCGGATGCCGACATCTGTCATCTGGGTTCCGTCCTCTGCAAGCGTCGGGACATACGGGGACGGAACTGCGGGAGATTTGAAAATGACAAAAAGTGACATTCACAAAAATCACTAAAATCACATAGTAAAACATTACTGTACCAAAGCATTTCACATACATTTTGTCCCTAGTGCTTTGTCCTGTGCCCTGCCTGCATCTTTACTGTTCTTTCTGCCTGGAAACTGAGAAATGTCCATGGCGTCCAAAAAGCGTCCCTTTAGGTCAAAAGCGGTTTTAGACCAGCTAGAGAACAGCGATAGTAAATTAGAACCACTTGCAGAATTGAGTGATAATGATTCGTGGGGAAATTCGTCATCAGACACTGAAAACGATTTTGCGACTTTGCTCAGTGATGTGCGAACTTGGCGCTATGTTTAAAATTTCAGTGTTTTTGGTTTGATTATATTATTGAATTAAATGTATTATTATTATATTATTATTTTTTATGATTATTTATTAAATTATAATTTATGATTTCGTGTTTTAAATTTTATCCTACCCAGGATGTTTACTAGACTCTTGTTCGGACAGATTTCAGTGAGTTATTCCTAAGAATTACAGGCCTACAATATAAAATGCCAAATTTCCATGCAAAATAATGGTACCGCTTTCAGCACCAAAAATCTGAAATAATCATACCGACGGGGAGGTTAATTGTTACACATGCCAGCTGTACTGCATTTCCCAACAGTTTTTCTTTTCTTACAATTCTGGGCCTGATCATATGAATATAGCAAGCGGACCCTCTCCCTTAGCTTTCTGCAAGGGGGAAGTAACTGGTATACAAATGTCAATATTGACAGAACTGGAACAGGTACAAGTCTGCAGTGAAGTTGGCTAAAAATCCCTTCAAACTAAATAACCTGCCTAAAAGGAATGTTTGTTCTCAGAAAGTAGGGATTCAGTTCAAAGAAGAACTATCAGTAGAACATAAAGTTCATCAATAAATAGGCCATAAGAACAGTTTCCTAACAGTTTTCACCATTTGGCAGAAAAGATAGCAATCTACACTAAATGCTTCAGCCTTGTTTAAAATAACACTATGAGCTATTTTAGTAATAAACTGTTTCAGCTATTACTTGTATCATTTTCTTCTGTATTTCTGTGATTTAGTCTCAGATGATAGATAGCCAAGTTGATGCCAAGGGTCAAACTATCCGATAGGCTTCAGTGCCTTGGGTCAAAAATTAGTGTAGTTAGGGTCAACCTAATGAACAGCGGAAGAATGTCCTCTAAATGATGTTGGAATTGACTTGGAAAACAACAAATTTAGTTGTGGGTCTTAGCAATGGTAAAGGCAGAAGAAGTTCAGCCAGGTTCAATGCTGAAATAGGCAAACTAGATTAGAGAAGTATGTAAGAGAGTCAAACAAAACCATGCTTTGCAATGGGCAACCAGACTGATTAACTTTTAAAGACATCCTGAAAAATCACTGAAACAGAGGGCAATAGCGTACTTGTGTACATGAACATACTTTCCAAAATCAGGGAACCTGATGAGGGGTGAAGCAAGGGGAGGGGCGAATACCAGCACATGATGGAGCAGTGTTTAAATGGAAGCAATGGTCAAATAGTGCAATGGTGAAAGGAGCAATTGAGAATACATGACCAACAAATGAACAATTGTGATAACATACAGACAACAAATGGGCATATTTGACAATACACAGGCAACAAACTGGCAATTGCTCCTCACATACGTTTAGTAGTAAGAAAACGAGGCAATGGCAGGCTGATTGTTGTACGACTTGAGTACAACCAGCATGTTGGATTTTACATGCGATTATTGCCAGTGGCTTGCTGCTAGCAATAACCACTGTGTTCTCCAGGCAGGGAGGGCTCCCCCTGCCACCCCCCCCCCGCCAGGAGAACACAAAGGTCTGCAGGAAGGATGCCAGCATCAACAATGACTGTGGGTGCAGGAAACAAAATTGCTTTGTCTATGGCCTGCATAAGTTATTAATGGTGCTGGTATGCACCAGAAGCACAGAAGAGTGAATTGCTGAGACTTATCCGAGTCAGTTAACATTTTCATGAAATTTAAAAACACATGATACTATGAGCTGCCAAAGTTCTTTCAGCAATGGTACATGAAAAAATAAAGAGATGAACTGCTGTACTTCTTTCTCTACCTGCAGCCAAGTTCCCGAACAGCAGTAATCAGCATTGAAAACATGGTGAAGCATAAAACAAACCCCCTGCTTCTTTGCACATCCCCATCATTCATATTTATTACTGAATATTGGCACCTTGCAAACTCACTCTTAAGGGTTAGTGAGCTGATACCTCTTTGGTGTCCAATCCTGGCCAAGCTTGCTGGTGTGTGATAGTAACAGCTGCAGAGCCAAATCAAAGCCCCTGACAGTCCAGAGACCCAGCAGGCAAACTAAATAGCTGGTGTCTCCAGGCAAGATCTGGAGGGTCCCTAGTTATGTATATGAATGCTGGGACACATAGATAAAAGCAGGCTGCTGGGAAGAGGCAGGAGCCAAAGCAGCAAACTCAAAACTAAAGACAGCAAGAAAGGTGTCCACAAATAGTCAAATTAAAGTTAGCAGCTAGTGACTGACGAAACGTTGCATGTTCTTATGTTGGAGCCATGCACCATAGAGAATTCACTATCTTGCAGCTGACAAATTCGTGGTTACAGACAATTTTCTTTACAGGCCTTTACTGGATTAGTTATACTGATTAAATCCTCTATACAAGATGAAGAGAATAAGAACATTTTGAAAGCGTGAGCTCCTGAGGGTACTTGAAGACTAGTTGAGTAACATTGTATTAGAGTAACAACAGAGTAGGTTGTCACCAGGGGTAGACTGACCATTTGGAAACTCAAGGGCCGAGGGCCCGGGGTCAGTAGGGGGCCCCATGAGATGCCCCTGGTACCTTTTTCATAGGCTTTTTTGAGTTTGGGCAAGGACACAGGGGCCCCATGATCCCCTATTGCCCGGGGGCCCCATGAGTTGTCAGTCCGACCCTGGTTGTCACCTAGTTATTTATTACTTACTCTCTCTGAGTATTGTTTTTTCTAGGGCTTTGTCCTCCTCTGATATTGTTGTGACTGAGTTAGAAACATCTATATAGATGTTAAGTGTTTAAAATGTGAAGTTGTTGACTACTGTAGGTGAAATTGTTTTCGATCCTATAATTAAATCATAGATAAAGGCTACCAGATATTTCAATTACAAATTAGGTCATATCAATAAAGAATGTGCTTGGGTATTCCCCATTTAGTCCGTTTTGACCCCTGTCTCTAACTATGGGTCTGACAGTACTCAAAAACTGTTGTCTTTTATGTGTGCCTCAGTGTGCAAGTTTCATTGCAGAAAGCATGCCATTGAAAGATCCATGTCGTCTAGAACAAAATCACAGTGTGTCTATGTCTCTTATAATTTTAAAATTATAGAATTTCTTCCATTTTTGATCAACAACAGATTTTGAATTGATTGGTGATAATAATTTAAACATGTCGTGGAATGTCTACTGTAAGTTCACACGGGTTGTAAAGGAATAGGACCATCTATGGCTTGAAATTTGTATTGTTTCCAGTAGAATTGAGTCCTAATATTAACAGAGAAAGGATTGTGGGCAGGGCCTATAACCCCCTCTCCTGGGCCAGCAACAATGTCTTTAGTAGTATCCGGAGGATTGTCTACAGAGTCACACTCCTCACTAGATACAGCAGCCAGATCTCCAGGAGTGACCGCCAGCCTGACGGGTCCCACAAAGTCCAGAGGGCCAGTCTTAGTAGGGGGCAATTACCACTTAACAGGAACTCCTTGCACCAATGGAACGTCCAAGGTACAACTTTCCCCCTAGTCTGTGGTGGGTTTAGCAGAACAATCCCCACTCAACACACAGTGCCTCCTCAGCAAATTTTGTTGAAGGCATTTTCAAACATGTTCCAGACCCTCAGCCACCACATCGTACACAGGTGAGGGAAGGAATGGTTGCCTTTCAACCTGATATGGGCAAGCTTCCCATTAGGGTTCGAACTTGTTACCATTCTTGAACCTTGGGTTTTTAACTAAAACCCATTCCAGATGTTGAATATGTTGCTTGAAGCACTTGGAAAAGCTGATAATGTCATCTAAGTAGATCAGCACCAATTCATAGTTAAAGTCCCCAGAAATGCTTCATCGGGTTTTGGAAGGTGCTGGGGGCATTAGTCAGCCTGAAGGGAATGCATTTGAATTCATACAGCTCCAACAGTGTTATAAAGGCAGTCTTTTCTTGAAATTGTTCTCTTACTGGGACCTGCCAGTAGCCACTGGCCAGGTCCAGGGTGGAGAAATATCAGAGCCATAAGAGACTCCTCCACCCTGGGCAATGGGTAGGCATCCTGGTGGATACAGGCATTAAGTTAATTTGCAACATAGGCTTCTATGCGGGGCTTAGACTCCGCGCTCTGGGCGCGCCTGACCAGTGGAGTGCTAGTGGTGCCGTCCGGCGGTCCCTCACACCCATTCTCCTGCAAAGCCAAATAGTTCTTGCAGACATCTATGTGGTGCCTAAGAACTGTATCACTGACTCGCAATCTGTGGTTGTGGCCACATCAGCTGTTAGAGAAGCATGTGCTGGTGTTCGCCACTGGCCCAGCGGTCTGTTGGTGTACTGAGACACTGGACCACCCCATTCATACAGGAGATGCAGAGCCCATATGAAATGAGTATAGCATATACGCTCCACTCTGTGGCAAGAGGTCAAGGACATAATTTGCAACATCCTGCGTATTCGAACTGTGAGAGAAGTCGAACTCCCTGGGCCGCACCTATTGTCCTGGTCTGAAAGGAGGTCGGGTGACCCCGATGGGATGGATGGATGGCTGAGCAAGTGCGAAGTCAGACAGGCCGAGTTGGTAACGTAGAGGGCGGTAAGGTACAAGGGAGCAGGCAGAGAATCGTCGGGTCACACGCCAGGTCAGCAACAGTAGGTCAGATCTAATGAAGGGCATTCAGGAAGAGAGGTCAGGCAAAGCAAGGGTCTGGGCAGGAGAAATCAGCAGGTCAAGAGCAATCCGGGTCAAATAACTTACAAGGCACAGGTTCAGATTCGCAGGATACAGGTAGGACCAGAAGGCACTGAAATGACAGCACAGGGACATTTAAATATCCCGCCCTGCGCTGCCATTGGTGCCCAGCGGGCGGCCGCGGCTTCTACTGCGCATGCGCGAACTCGAACGCCGCGGCCGGCCCGGAACTAGTGCCCGTGTCCCCGCACAGGGCGGTGCAGTGCGCCTGCGCCGGGACCATCGCAGCGGGGATCGAGGGGATCCCTGACAATGGGCTTGGCTCCCAGGTTAATAAACTGAACCAGTACTTTTCCCTGATGGACCTTGGAAAGAGGTCTGGCTATCAGCCATTCCCTTGACACTTCCACATTTCTCCAGGGCTCTACTATGATATAGGGCCTTAGAAGTGGGGCCAGGAGTTGGTACCAAGTTGGTAAAACAACAGAGTTCAAAAAAAGGTTGAACAGTTATTATATTGTTTAGCTGTAGGCAAAACAGATAAATCAGCAATCTGCAGTTGCTAGCACTAGTATTAAAGCTGTAGCAACTGTAGCAACTTCAGCAACACTGACAGTACAGGTGCAGTAATGCTGGTAGTGGAAGTGACAGTTGTGCTGGTGGTGCATGGTAACTCTTCAGTGCCACACGATATCACAGGACATACATTACCAGGGCAGCATCAGCAAGAGGGGTGGCAGCAGAAACAGCTCTTGAAGATGCTGAACAGGTCCTTTGCAACAGGTCCAGAGACTGGTAAATAGCAGTGTCATTAAAATATCCCTCCTCACACAGAAACTATTCCCTAAAGCTAATTCACTGTCCCTGACAAGTGTGGTTCCTCTCCCTTCTCTAGCCACTCACAAATGTGCAATAAATCCAGCAGGGCAGTAGTATTTATTAAAACTGTCCATACTGAAGATGACTATCAAAGGTCACTTAGTGTTCCACAGTAACAAAAGTAAATGGCTGCACACTCCACTATACCATGATAATTGAATGAAAATCATGGAAAATAAAAAGCATAAAGTGAACTGTACAACAAGGAGAGATGTTGACGCGTTTCATGCTTCTTTAGCCCTTCTTCTGAATAAGCGCTAAACAAGCATGAAACACATCAACATCAATGATATAACAGAGTGTGCAGCCATTTCCTTTTGTTATTGCTGCTTTCCGGAGGCGAGATGGCCGAGCACCTCTGCCACTGAAGTGTGAAGTGGATCCTGCTACACAGACTTGGAGCGGTGTCTGTCTTTTGTGGTTCACTTAGTGTTGCAGTGTCCAATCGAAACACTGCTTCCCTGGTGACACCTACGGAGTCTGCAGAGGAACAATGTTCCTCCCAGCCTCCACTCCATCTGCACAGTGGCACAGCAACAAAACGCTACCTGCCAAATGGAGGATGGATTACACCTGTCTACAGATGCACTAGCCAAGAAGTTGCATATCCCTCATTTTCAACTAAGCTGTGCAAACTTACTATACATTTCTGGCAGGGATATTCATGTGCTCATATGCTTGGGGCAGGGCAGCCATAGTAAATATGACATGCTCCTTGGCTTTACATAATGTATATAATTTTCATTACCAGAGTTTGTAATAATGACTGACCATATCTGCACCTCTGCTTCTATAGTGAAAACAATCTACATATCATCTACTACAATGCAATACAGAGTGTTTCTTAAAAGCTGTAATCACTATTATATAATCTTATTTTAAGACAGTTCAAAGAGCAACATTGAGGTACCATGATGTTTAAATTATGGATTTAAGGGAAGCCTGTGCAAAAGAAATACAGAGGCAGCCACTGGTGACCTACTTCTGGATTTTTTTAATTGATTGGCAGCAATCCTCTAATTTTAGAATTTTGTGAGTCACTGACCTGGAGCTTTCATGCAGAACTGGCCATATGTATACCTTTCCCAGGCTGGTGACTTAGGAACAATTGAAGCCAAGGTCAGCTATGACAGCCACCATACTTATTTCATCACATGTTTTCTGTATTAAAAAAAAAAACTAAATACAAATAAATATATATATATACTGTATATACACTATATATATATATATATATCTTTGATGTAGAAAAGACAGGACAGTTAATGGAAGATTGTAGAGGAAGTTGAGGAAGGAGCAAAATGAACACAAAAGGAAAATACCACTGTCTTTATGGTGCCAAAAATTCACAGAAACTTAATTTGGGGAATAGGAGAGGTAGAAATTTAATTAAAGTTTTTTCTCACAGGAAAACCTGTACATCTGCAGAGTCAGGAATGAGAAAGAAGTTATTCATTATGAGAACATATGAGATTTACATAGAATGTGTGAACTATATCCAATATATTTCTGCACAATTATTCACTGGGGATGCTAAATTTTCCATATTCATGTTGTCATTTTCCTGACAAACCAATAAACCAGACTGGGAGGGATTACCTGTTCAGGAAGAGATGGTATGCATGATCAAACTGCATTGATTCAATGAATCAGTAGAGAATTTTTGTGTTGTTTAGGATAGGTACAGATGTAATGGAAAAGTAATAAAGTCAGATATTCTGAAGAATAAGATCTATGAGCATTGGGGATATCAATCTAAAACCTCTCCTGTAGAAACATAGAATTATGCTGCAGAGATTACATTTCCGTGGGCTACATATATCTCCAACAAGGAATTGAGGCAAGTGAAGTTTAGTACAAGTGCCATGGGGTTAACCTCTTTCAATATTGAGTCTCTATTAAGGAGTGATTGCCTTGCCAAACATTTGTCAGCAATTTATAGGGCCATGCAATCAAACATCCACAAGGGCCTGGAAATCTTACGTTCAAGATGGCAGAAAGATGTTCTGGGGCTTGATACACAGGATTGGGAAGATGTATGCAACTATCCATCACTTTATTTGGTTTTTGCCTGACAATGGGCTTGTACAATTCAAAATTGTCCATAGGAGCCATAGGATTTGCCTGACCCCACAGAGGTTACATTGGATATATCCCTCCGCCCAAGTGGATTGATGTAGTGAACTTTATCATTATGCTTACTACTAACTAAGTCCCTTTAAATATAACCATGTGTCTGTTGGGTCTGGAAAAACCATCGGCCCCACTCTTTCTGCCAGAAAATCTTCAGGTCTTTTTTTATTTTGCTACTCAGGCTATTGTATTAAAATAAAAGTCTGATTTATCTCCTACACTGAGTTTTGTGAAGACACCAGTCATTATAGCACTCCAATTTTAAAAGGCTATTTATAAATGCAGATGATACCTTCAGAAATTCTTTAAGGCCTGGGATGCTTGGGTTTCCTCAAATAATATTAATTTAGGATTTTTTTTAGCGCTTTGACTTTTGCATATTATCCACGTTGATGCTTGTTTCTGCTGGAGTGGACTGCCTCATTACACAGTTATTGTGGGTGGATTGGTGGGCCACAAAGCAAATATTATGTCATGTTTTTATCTGCAAGCTAAACACTTTTATTATGCTTTCATCTGTGTTTGACAGAACACTCTGGAACAGAGTTTGGCTGACTTTGTTGTTTTCTCTTTTCCTCATTTTCTTTTCTTTTATTGTTTTGGGTTTTCATATAGCAATGTTTTTTTGCTTTTAGTGTACAGACTGCTTTGTACTTCCAAGCGAGGAGTATGCCTTAATGGCTTTGTTTTGTATCTCAACTATGAAAAAATTATTTAAAAAGCAATTGCAAAAAAAAACTTGCTGGATAATCAACTTTCCAAAGTCTGCTCTGCAGCCCCCACACTGTCTGGAGTCCTGGGCAAAAACATGGACTCAGCTCAAGCCAGAATGTTCCTTCCCCATGAGAGGATGCTTCCCTAAGATCCCACCATAAGAAGGGCACCACTTAGTTCAATTCTGCATTAGGGTTCTAGGGTTGACAGTAACCTCCTTCAAGGCAGTTCCTTTTGCCTAGTTTTATTACAGACCTCTACTGTCCAACATAGTCATGATGTGGAACAAGCATTTCCAATCTTTGTATCCCCTATGCTTCTGTCCAGCAAGATGAAGCTGTTTCTCACTTAGTGGATTTCCATTTCTTCCCTAGAATGAGAAAAGTGTGTTCTACACATACCTTGGAAGGCTTGGGCAAGGTTTACAATTCCCTAGCTGTCCATGGGACATGATCCCCACAGGAGAACAGAGAGGCATAGGATTATCTCTACAATTCTGGACCTACCTTCTACAAAGTCATCTCCAGTTAGGGCACAGTCAAACAATGCCACAGTAGTGGCCTGCATAATCCACCAGAAGTCATGCTCCTCTAAAAGAAATGAGCCTGATTTTCTCCTTGGCAGAAATTCACATTCCAGCTCTTTTGGTCATTCACATCCCTGGAGCAGAAGTGGTCTTCACACAGAGATATTTCAAAACCAATTTCAATGGTGTGGAAAACCAGATGTGGATATCCTGGCTTCCAGGTTCAGCAAAACACTGATCAAATGCATAGTCAGAGTTCCTCTAGCCTTTTCAGTGTATGCTTTGGTGACTCCTCTCAAAAAGTGTAGTTTACACAGTTAGGGGCAAATGGTTGCCACCATCCCTATAGTATAGCAATTTCATGTTACAATCCTATGACAGGACTTTAAAGACAACAAAAAAAACAATGCACTGATATGTATGTAATTATTACAATCAATTAAAATCACCATAGAAAAATGTAAAATTTTCCAAAACACCAGTTTTGCTTAACAAAATAAGGATAGGTTTGCACTGGGTGCTATACATATACTGGGTGATACTCCCAAAACCATTCTTTGCTGCACAGCCATGCAGTTCCTGATTGCAGCTTGCTTAAATAGGATGGGATATCCAATGCATTTCAAATTTTAGAATTAGCTTCTTCCTCAGGGATATACTGTAGTGTCACCCTGCAAAGTATAAAATCTTAGAATAATGTACAATTCACAGCAGAGTCTTCCAGAATAAAATTTTCAATCCACTTAATCATAC
Source organism: Staurois parvus (assembly GCF_062004578.1). NCBI lineage: Eukaryota > Metazoa > Chordata > Amphibia > Anura > Ranidae > Staurois > Staurois parvus. The sequence continues at coordinate 7,000,700 of NW_028318511.1, forward strand.
TTACAATTGTATGACAGACCCACTGCTCTCCAATGCATCAAAGCCCCATCTTGTCTCACAAGATGCAGGCCATTTACATGTAAAGACTGCATATACCAATAAGAGTAGACAGTAGCTATGGAACCTTAACAAATAAAACCAGATGAGCACAGAGTTCCTATAAAAACCTCCATCCATATTGATCTTTCCAATCAAAGGCTGGAATAACCTGCATACAGGTTGTAACCCAAGCCTGGGGTCCCTAGTCAACATGAAAAGAAATATAGCCACCTAAATCCCCAAATAAAGAACTCCAATTATGTGTGAAAACTTACAAAGCCAGATGTCTCAAATGGCCCCTGTTTGTATGCCTCTCTGCACTTCTTTCTGCCTCTGGTATTTTCTCCACAATTTTCATGCTGTTGTATGCTGCAATTTGGCCAAGAAAAATGGGATACACAGATATACTCATACTTCTTTTGGATAAGCTTTGGCTTCTTGCAAACAGACAAGACCTATTCCATCTTGTTTATCAGTCGCTGGCTTAACAGCTTGGTTGTTGAAACCCAAGTCCTAAAGGATAAGGGTATTTCTGACCCTTTTATTCCCACTGTACTCTGAGCAAGAAAGTCCCAAAGCTCCCATAAGATTTACTGCCACAAATGAAAGACTTACTTTACCTGGTGTGAGGACAGAAATCTTAGTCCCAATAAAAATACTCTATCACTAAAACATGACAAGGTAATCTCCCTACATTTCCTACATGTGGTCAAGGCTGGTAGGGTCTACATGAAAACCACAGATTATATAATTCTTTGTCTTGCCTGTGAACCCTCGTAGCGGGATTTCTGCTTCCCATTCCACCATCGCTAGGTGGATCAAGCCAATTATTTCCAGGGCATACACCTTTAGAGGCAGAGTTTCTTCTTTTCACTATCAGAGCTCATTCCTCCATGGTTGTTGGTATTTTCAGCATCAAGCATCTGCTTCCAAGATTTACAAAACTGTCACCTAGACTTCTGTCAGGGCTCCAGGTATGACCAGAAATGTGTGGACTGACACAGGGAAACGCAGGCTTCAGGTATAGTATAAACAATACAATTAAAGACTAAACAATACATAAACGCAGTGCAAGACTAAACATAAACACAGTGCAAACAAACCAAATCTCCAACAGATAACAATAAGAACAATACTAAACTTAGTCGGGCAGGCCGGGTCGGTAGCAAATGGGCAGGCAAGGTACAAGGAGCAGGCGGAAGAGTAGTCAGGAATAGCCGAGGTCGGTACAGGCAGAGTTCAGGCAGAGTCAGGATTCAAGCAGGCAGGATCAGGATACAGGGGCCAAGGGAAACTATACACCAAGGCACTGACTGTAGGCCTGGCCACTTCTTAAATACACCTCCTGCAATCAGCCTCAGGTGATGACTTGATTGCGGGAGTGAGCCTCTGGCTGCTGAGAGCACCCGCTGGCCAGCCCTGGTACTGCAGCCTACGCTGCAGGTGAGTCCCACCACCAGTGGTGAGTCCATTCCTGACAACTTCTATTAACAAATTCCCCAAGTTCCTCCATTTGGATGCTCAGGCCTTGGCTGATACAAGCTTTCCTACAAGGTGCTTCAAGCTGTCATCTCAATGTTTTATTAGGGTATTCTAACTCTTCTTTTCCTGTGGATCTGTTAGATGTTTTGTTTGCTATGTTTCTTGGGTACATCCTATGGTCTAAAAATGCAAGTCCTCTGTCCTGAACTTTAAGATTAGGATAATAGGAATTTTTACTTACCTGTAAATTCCTTATCTTGGAATACAGTACAGGACACAGGCCCCACCCCTTTGTTTACTGATTATTCCTTATTGCTTACACAAAAACCAGAGTGGGCAGACTTGGATATGGTTTGCTCTGCTGGCAGCACTGGGATTTTTTGTCCAATAACCTGAAGGTAGCTGCATATAACCCATTGTCTAAGAATAACTGTGTTGTGTTCTATGCTGTGTCCTATGTTGTTCTGCAAGATGAGAATTAGACAATTAGACAAGATTATAATTAAATTACGTGGTCTTTTTGATTGAAGAACAGCATTTCTTTGGGAAAATTACCAGTTTAATTTATTAAAATGAAACTAAAAACCCCTATACTTCCCTCTTCTTCAATGAAGCAATGTCTGCAAGCTCCCTTGACTGACTGACTTGGCTTGGTCTGAAGTGTACTGGTCTTCCTCCTGGTACAGTATCTTTGGCCATCCTGATTGGCCACCCCAGCTCAGGATAATGTAACTACACAGGGTAATTCACCCCAGCACCAATGCTTGTTAAGAATGTACACTGAGCTGTGTATGCACAGCATTTTTAAAGTGGAGTTCCACTCAAAAGCGGAAGTTCCGCTTATTTGCCTCCTGCCCCCCCTCCACTTCCCAATTTGGCACCTTTTGGGGAAGAGCAGGTACCTGGTTTTGACAGGTACCCACTCCCACTTCTGGCTCACTTTGCCGCGGCAAAGTGAGCCAGAAGTTCAGCCCCCTCCTCCCTCCCGCGGAATTTTCACAGGTCCCAGGAGACTGCCGGACCAATTATGAGGCACAGCGTGACTCACATATGCACAGTGGGCACCAGGCTGTGAAGCCACAAGCTGTCATAGCCTGGTGCCCATAGTTGAGATGTCGGAGCCATGGAGGAGAGAAGGGACTGCACAGGTGAGAACATCGCTGGACTCTGGGACAGGGGTGTGTGTTTCTTAAAAGTCAGCAGCTACAGTTTTTGTAGCTGCTGACTTTTAATAAACACAAAAATGTCTGGAGCTCCGCTTTAAGGTGAAGTTCAGCCTTAAAACAATATTAAACCCTCAGTGTCATCTATCTTATCACATTGAGCACAATAAAATAAACTTTCCCTGGTTAATTATTTGTTATAATTCTCACCCAACACTTGCAGTTTATAGGTTTTGATGTTGCTGGCTTCCCTGAACTTCTAGTCTTCACAGGATAAAGATAGCAGTGGACAATGCAATCTCAAGTCAGTCAGTTCATTTGGAGAAGGGAAAGTTGGAGAAGCTGCCTGTTTCCATTCCTACACACAGTATAGGGAGACAAAACTTTAATCTCAGCATTGAAAGGTGACTCCATAGTATGCTGCAAGAGAAAGGAGCCACCTAGAATCAGGACACCTGGGGCTGCGGTCAGCTTTAACTGGAACATAGGCAAGGATTAAATGATAAAGAAGCGAAATATTCAATAAGTTATTAAATCAGCTGCTGGAAACACTTAAGAAAATGAGGGTTTAATATCACTTTAGAGTGTAAAGGCTAAACATTTTTGTATATAGTAAAGTAGAGTTATAACCCGTCAGTTTTTTTTGCCATCTGTGTGCTATTGGGGAGATTTACCTTAATTTCTTGTCCCATAGCCAGAACAGGAAGTAATAAGTAATCCCTCCAAAGTGAGGGAATCCCAGGGTCACCAGAACTAGTGTCCGCATTGGAAGATTTCCCCTCTATATCTGTTCTGGTGTCAACCCGAAATTTGGGATTAGTTTCTTACTTTCAATGATAATGTTAAACAGAACAAATAAAGGGGGTGAAACTTTGTAACAGGGACACAGACAACAATAAAAACCTGACTGTTGTTCTACTCTGTCTCCATGCTATCCAAAACGTAAAAAAAAACCCAAAAAACTGTTTTGCCTTTAGTTATACTTTAACTTGTCCAGCAGAGGCAGCAATGTGTAGCTGTCCATGGTACTGAACGGTTATGCTTTCCCACTAATTTAAATGTTATAAGCACAATATGCATTTTATATCTATATTTTCAATTTTTCTTTCTGTATATTTTAAATTTTTTTGGTGTCACTAGATACAATTGGTGACACAGTATTAGTCACATTAGTTAATGTATTGATTATAGACATGACAAATACTATATAGTTTAATTTTAGTAACACATTAGGTGTATTGGTATTTACAAACGGGTTACTAGGTAACCCCCACCACCACTACCACCACCACTAAGTTAATTAATTCAGCACTGACAAACCCAGCACAAATGTAAAACACTTATATACAAACAGCAAAAAAAAAAAACTAAAGAAAGGGAAGAAGTCAAATAATTAACTAAAATTTAAAGATGGATTCTAGGTATGGTATATTTTTTACATGCAGTAGCTACAGTATATTGGTCCAGCTTGGATGTAGCTACTATAACTGACTGATGCCCCTGGAAGCTGGAAATTACTGAAGTAGACACCACTACCTGCTTCCAGGTCCCATGCTGATTGGCTGACCTAGTGCATTGTAAATACAGGAGGTCAACCGCTCAGAATGGGTATCATTCAGAGAATGCTTTGCACCTTCTGAATGAATGCAAAGTGTTACCTGATTGGATGAGGTGGAGAGCGTAACTCTCTGCCTCTCCACTATTTCCAATCAGATAACGCTTTGCATTCATTCAGAAAATGCAAAGTATTCTCTGAATGGCACCCATGCTGAATGGCCAGTGCACCTCAGAAACTTGAGCTACAATCTACCTAGTTAGCCAACAAATAGACCCATAGATACAAGCTTAGACCTTTGGCAAAGGCTAACATGGTACAACAACTGCTGCTATAAAGGTGACAACAGAAGGAGGAGGTGTTGTCCTCAGCTAATGATCACACAATGTATAACATTTCAAAAACTACTCAGTAATACATTTCCATGTTCATTTTTTCCACCAAATACAAAATGGGTTTAGAGGTGTTTTTTGTTGGATGTTCTAATGTTAACATTTATATCCCTGTTGTAGGTGATTAAATATTAATATTTTGATAGATATGGTATTCACAACTCCATGTTAAAGATCTTCTTGGACACATTACCTAGCCTCATGTACATAAAGCACTTCCTAGAGCAATCACAATTGCAAAAGACAGCTTGCAATTTTTCACACTGCGAGTTTTATCTGTGCTGTGTGCTTTCTATTGATTTGTTAACCACTTAAATGCTGAAGCATCACTGAGTTCCTTCACCTCTTGCTAGAAACTGATGATTGACCAAGATAATTTTGTGATTGGTTGGGAAGGGGGAAGCATCCTTGGGAACATGAGAGTGCTGAGCATGCATAAATAAGCCTGTAGGAGAAATCTCTCCCTCTCTCTCTCTCTCCCCTTTTCTCTCTCTCCTCCTCTCCTCTCTCTTCTGAGTGGACCACGCAGAAACTGCTTCTATGCATGCAAAACGGGGAGAGACAGAGAAATGTCAAAAGGGAGGGGGAGATACAAGGAAAGAGTGAAGCATTATCAGCGACAGATGAGAGTGGTATGACTGAAGCTCGCTGGGTATATGTGTGCGGGCGACAGAGGATCAGATAGGAGTGAACAAGAGAGGAGCACATTAGTCCTGCCTGCTGCAGCAGGGGAGAGGGGGGCCATGCCACCTGCACCTTTCAGGAACCTTACTGGACAGCTGGCCAGCACACAGACATGCGGTGGAAGCCAGAGGGGATGTTCTTAACTCACTGGTATAGGGATTTTCTCTGTTTGGGGCAGCTGCTAGCATGGCCTCTTTTGCTGAAGACTGGAGGGTAGAGTGGTACTCTGAATCCTAACTGTCTGAAAAAGTACTCCTGTTCTGCACCTTCTTATTTGTGACAATGGGAGACATTTGTCATTGCATGGATTGATACTGCCAATTAAGTTTAGGGGTAAACCCTTTTCTACCTGTCATTTTTTTATCCCTCCCCTCCCCTGCCCCCCTTAACCTGTGAAACCACCTGCGCCATGAGACGGTCGAGCACAGATGAATCTACTTACCATCGCAGTCCTTCCCTGGACAGCAAAGACTACTCTCTTCCCCAAGGTGGTGCCTTCCGGCGCTACAGCAGCCTCTACGGAGGGCAGTTTGGGGCATCGGCAGGTGGCTCTTTTTTTGGGTTCCACACTAACCCAGGTCCCAAAGCTACAAAATCCAAGTACACTTCCCCAAAAGGCAACAAGTACGTGGTTTTTTACCTGGATCTCTCCTTCATTTTCCTCCTAGAGCTGAAGAGGTGCAGGATGGCACAAAACTGCCTGCAGTGTATGAAATATCTAATGTTCGTCTTCAACCTCCTTTTTTGGGTAAGTTCCTGGGGACTGGAAAGGGGTGGGGGGTATTTGTATGTTTCCTTAATTGTAAAGGCAAATCTGTGGATGTTATGTGATACAAATGTGATTGTGGCTGAGGTATTATAATGGCATGTGAACTGACTTGTTAATTACTGAAAGTGTCAACAAATTATCACAACAGCCTTGCCCTCTACATAAGTTGTAGTTATGTCATGTAAAAACCTAAAATGTACGCAAAGTTGTGATTCTATTTGATGAAAGAGTTAACTGCTACAAAAAGCAACTAATCTGAAAAAAATGACTGCAGTGTTAGAATCGTAAAATAAAACCTAATTAATAGAAAAAAATGTGCCGGTCTTTACCTTTTCTGACACATTAGATCTGTATAAAATAGTAATTGCTGAAGTTGTGTACTAATGAACAAATTAGCATTACCCCAGTCATTTTTTCACTACCCATTTTTTGCTGTGTTTATGGGACATTTCATGCATGTACCATAGTGTAAAATGTGCTGGAAAGCAATGAAAAAGCTGCTTTGTGCAATGATACAGTTTTGAATGTAGCTCATTTCTAAATGGTTTGCATGATTTCCACAACTTTTGTTATGACAGTTGTACCATAAACTTGAACATTGCATTTGTACACCAAAACTTTCTGTAATGTCCAATTTGTTGGCCATTCATTGAAATAACCTCATGACAGCCTCTGTATCAACTACAAACAAGGACTGAAGACAGTGTCTAGGGGAACTCAAGTGTGAATTAAAAAAATGCCTGTGTATGTGTCTATATGTATGTCTGTATGTATATATCTCAAAATCAAAGTGCTAGTAAATCAGGTCATCCCTATGGATATATTTTCCCATAAGCCATGCTTTTTACCTACTTGTATGTGTGTAATGTATCCATGTATTATCCCTGCAGCTTTTTCAGCCTGGTTCTGCTACATACCCCCACTCTATATTTCTGCATATTTCTTCTAAACCTGCCCCAACAAAAACTCCCATGTGTAAAATAAGTGGCTTTCTTCATTCACCACCATGCAGTAGCCTTGAGTGTTCTGCTACATTTATGTGTAAATGAATCTACTGCTCTTTTATATGAGAGCCATCTGTGTTAAAATGCAAAGCAAGAAATCTGTCTTTGTATTGTAACACAAACATTTGACCTGGCATTTACTACTATATAGGCGCATAGTGTACATGTTTGTGCTGCCTCTTATTTGTACACATAATTAATCCCATTATCCAGCTCAGCTTCAAATGTCTTAAAAGGGTCAGTGTAACCAAAATGAAAATGTAATTTTTTTTGGCTGATGCTGCAGAGTTAAACCACCTTACAGTTTTAGAATACCTCTCAGCACTTGAGTTCTCAGGTCTGCACAGGATCTGTCACTTTTTTTTAGACTCTCATTCATCCTGCTAGGTTTCTGATTTATCTTATATTATGAACAGTGCCACAAGAGATCCTGGAACACCCAAAAGATAGGCAAGAACAACCAAATAGGAACTATGGAACATTGCTGTTGGAGTTTCAAAGACATGTCAGGAGGCAGGGACCGACTTAGGTCACTAGGCTGCACCGTAAATATCACTTTTGATTGGACCTTTAGGTCCACGCTAGCACACTAGTGAAAAACATGCTGCAAGTAAACATGTTTGTTTTTTATATCACTGATGGTGCGGATAGCTATATTCCTAACTGGTGATAATTTGCGGTGTGGTTGGCACTAGCATTTTGTGTTGAACCTTGCTATACATAGACCTGTGTGAGTTAGCTGTTAGCTTCTAAACTAAACAACCTGATCTGTGCAGGTCTTTGTTAATCTTTCAGAATTCATTCTCAACATTTTCCTATCTATATTTTTTTCAACAGTACTATGTCAAGTCTGCTCTGCTACCTCTTACAAGCTGAATATTTATTTTCTAATGGGGAAAGCCTTTAGTTTGGTTTCCCATGTGGTGGTCTTGTTACTAGGATATTTATGAAGCTAAGTAAAGATGGAATGTTGGAGATGAAAATGTTTTGTTAAATAAAAACACCAGTCTGAAAAAGATAAGCAGAATACATTTTACTTGCAAATTGTGAAATAGCTAACATTAGTCCATTACCAGACAGCCTTGAATATTATGAGTCTGTTCTCAGCCCCTCCTTTATGGACTTATATATCATTGTTTCCATGGCATGAGAAAAGTGTAGATGGCCATGCTTATGACATTGTTGCTTAAAGAAAACCATGCTAAGAAAATTATGTATGCCACTATTGCCGACCTCTGTGTCTGAAAATACTAGCTGCCTGGCTCCCATGCTGCATTAAAGCAGTAGTAAAGTTCGCTTTATGACTTAGGTAGGTATAGTAAATATTTCCTAAACATGTACTGTTTAGTAGATATTCATATTTGTAGAGGCTGGTGATGTCACCGGGTCATGTGCACTGCGCTCTCAATGGACTGCATACTGTAGTATGTCATCCACTGAGAGCATTGTGCCACAACTGTGACTCTTGCACACATATAGTATGAGGAAGTGATGCTTTTGTGGTCCGGTCATTCAAATGGCTGGAGCCTGTGAACCCAGGAAGGAAGTCCTGGTGAAGACAGAAGCACCGACAGCTGTGACAGCATGCCGCTTGAGGGCTTCATTTTAAGGTAAGTCTGTTATAATGTTCTAGTATGAACACGTTCGCGTTTAGAGGCAGAAAAAAAAAAAACAATCACTTGCGCAATCACTCAGCAGTGAGTATGTCAGGCATATGCAATGCAGAGAGACAAATGCTTCCACGCAGAGGGTTCTTTTTTGTAGCATGCTGGTGGGAGATACACTTCATCTACACAAAACTTAGTTACATAGTTGGTGAGGTTGAATAAATACTCCAGTCCATCTAATTCAACCTGTGTGGGTGTATGCGTATGTATTTATTTCTCTACCATTTCCCATATTCCTGTATATTGCATTCACTAAGATGACCATCTAAAAGTTTTTTTGAAGTTTTCAACACTCCCCACTGACACCACCAATTGTGAAAAGGAGTTCCACAGCCTTACCACTCTAACAGTAAAGAGCCCCTTATGTAGTTTAAGATTAAACCGCTTCTTGTTAAACTTAATTGAGTGGCCATGTGTCTTCTTAAGTAACCTGATACCGAGTACTTTTCTCCCTATATTAGGAACACCAACCGTAAAACTTTGCACACCTTTTGTCCTTAGCTGCATCTGAGCACCAGAAATCCAAAACTCTATTTAATTAATTTTTAATATTCAGAGAAAACTCACCCATCCATCCATGTCTTCAGGCTTTATTTTGCTGAGAAATCACTTTGAAAAACACACCCTAACATTTCTTGCTGTGTGGGCATCTTCAGTAAGGGCAAATGATTCATGTAGCATTTACTTCCTGGGATCCATCTACACTTAGCTCAGGCATGCAAACAGGAGGGTGTGCTTAGCTGGGAAAATCCCTTCTCTTCTCTTGGAGACTCCTGGGATGTATGACATCATTTGCCTAATTTTGGAAACCAGGAAGTAGCTGAAGAAATGTAAAGAAAAGTGTAAAACAGTTAAATATGATATACTTCGTCATGTATTTACTAATGCTAGCTGTATAAACATTAAAAATAGTCAATGTTAATTGAGAGAGTGAAGTTACCACTTTAATGTATTTAGCTTATTTAAACCCCCCCATTTCTTTTTGTTTGTTTATTTTGTTTTAATTTATAAAACACAAAAAGTTTGTAAAAAAAACGGTTTCCCTAACTGGTAAAATAAAAATGGCAGAGCCGGGCAAGCACCCCCCAAATGACTGCTTTTTGGAGATTAGAAGGCCCAAGTTAATATTATTATATGCTTTAATCTTTTGGAAATGAAAAAAACATTCTGATATTGAGGGGGTTAAAACATGGATTTTGGTAATGGTGCCCTAGCTAAAGCACGCACAAGTCATACACAGAGAGAGGAGGAGATAATGGGTTAATGTACAGGTCACATACTCTGGGAGGATGGAGATGAGGAGGTTAATGTGTAGATGTGCAGAATAAGGGAGGTAAACGGTTAATATACAGGTCAAATAGAGGTGTAAGCTGGAGATCAGATGTATGGGGTGGGTTGAATGGGTTAAAAAAAACTATCCTTATCTCCTGCTGCCACAGTCTGTGTTTTGCTCTGGAACTGATGAATGACTCATTTATGTATTTGTTCCTCTTTCCACTACCTCCTCTGTTATACCAGGATGGGGAGTGCTCTCAGAGGTAAATACTATGCACTTCACATCTGTGAACATTGTGATTGGTTGACCAATCAAAGTGATCAAAATGTACAGAGCCACTGATGACAGCTCAGTTGAGACATTAAGGAATACAATGGCTACCTGAATGCATGTTAGGCAGTACTGTTTATAAATGGAAGAAATCTTTTGTGCCCGAATGTGGTACTAAGGGTCTAACAGGCTTTCCACTCTTCTGGCTTGTGGTGCAGCACCAACAAGCCTTGCTGCCCTCCTGGGACCTTGGGTATCCCTTCATATGCAACACTACAAAACAACAGAGAGTGGGCTCACCAGCCTAGGATGTTATCCTAATTCACCATTTATTGATGAATAAAAGCAAATATTATACTCAACAACAATTAAAGTAGGCAAGTATATCAAAGACGCAAAAACTGACTGTCTCCAGATCAACAACACATGTCCTATAATGTGGGAAGACCTTTTCTTGTCAAATATGGCTTATATGTGATTGCAGGAAAAAAAATTGCATCATCTATGGCTTGCCTTGGCGTTTTGTAGTTGGAAGCAACAAAAATCCCATGCCACATGGTAACTGCTCACATATGATTGCTCGACGCCTGACACTCCAAAAAGGAAATGAGCTACTTTTTTAGCAGAATGGTGGCTTTTCTGTCTGTTTTTTTGAGCCTGTGAGAACTGGTCTCCTTCCCCTAGCAAGTCTATTAGCTAAAACAAAAATACCTGAAGCTTGAATATACATGTAAAACCCTTGAAACATGCTTCAAAAATGACTGAAATCACCTGAAAATGACTCAGATATTAATCCAGTTTCAAAGACATGAAATAGTAGGACCACATGCACACAAACAGTGAGAGGCTGAAATATGCCTGGTGTAAAATTCTGGGTGTTTTACCATTCCTGGAGAGTTGCAGGTGCCGCATACAGCGTGCCATACAAATGAATGGCTGTACGCGGTCGTACTCTTGTGAACTCCAATGATTCTCTGCATTGATGTTTACCAGTGCATGTGAATACAGTGTATTTCCTGAATGAATCAGCATTTAAAAGAGTATAGGTACATACAGCTATTCACTTGTATGGGAGGCTGTATGCAGTGCCTGCAGCTCACTAGATGTGGGAAAACACCTGAAATTTTATGTCCAGCATTTTTTCAGCCTCTCACCTCTGTGTGCATGAGCCTAAAAGACTTGCTAATACATTGCTTTAAAAAAGTATTGTTTTAAGAGGAACACTCTCCCAAATGTTGACAGTGATGCCAAACATAGATAAACTACACCAGCAAATATAAATAATTGCTAGACAACTGAAAAAAATTGTGTTGCGCTGCCAGGAAAACTTCTAATTCAATGTATAGCGTTTAACAAACAAATCACAAATAAAGCCCTATAAACAAAATATCAGAGTCCACAAAAAGTGTGCAGAATCTTCATGCAGCATCTGTGAACCAACCACCAAGCAATTATAATGCTGCTTACCAAATTCTTAGACCCCACAACTCAAAAACTCTAAATCATCATTTAAAGATGACAAATCCCAGATGGATGGATGGTTGTATGACTCCAGCTCTCTTTCTCTCACACATCAGCATGCCTCAAGCCTCACTCTCTCATGAATGGCATCCCCAAAAAGTGGTCACTGGATCGCTTCCACTGACTCAGCAGATAAAGCACATACCAAGCAAAGAGCAAGGAAATCTCATAGTGAAGTGCCTTTGAAAAACATTTATTAATAAACCAAGTGGGTACTCACAAAACAAATAGTATGACAAGCATATCTCACAGCACCGTCGGTCCCGGGCAAGCATTGTCACCACTAAACTCTGCCCTACACATGTTTTGTCCAATGTGAAGTCTTCCAAGGAGCAACAAGTCGTTCTGTGACCAAGACCACTCAGAAATGAAAGAATACATCACAATACAATACATTGCATCACTTCCAAAGCTGTATTCTGTATAAAGAGAATTTTCGTACCTTTAGTAACCGCTTTAATTTTGATATGAAACTAGCATGGAAAAAAAAAATGATGTGTGCAAGGCTTAAGTGTATTATACAAACTCGACTGGTACGATTATCAAGTAGTAAAAGCTTTGGCTACACACCACATACAATCATACCCTCTGATGTCTGCATTAAGAGAACCTCTCGAAGCAGGAAAAAAAGGAATAAAAACTATTAGCTTATCATCCCACAATTCCCATTCCTTTCCTTTGATGTCACACACACCCTGAATGTACATTGTGTATAGCCTTCTCTCCTCTCCACCAAACAATGGGTCCACCATCATAACTCCTGTACCTCTTTCCTGCATATACTGCCTTTTTGTCATGCCCTCTTGCGCTCTTCTCCAGCAGATACTGACTGCTGTCATAGCTTTATAAGGTTGCTTAATTACCTCTTGGCTGATTCATTTAATTTTGGAACTGCTGAGGTCTGATTTAATAATATGTGCACTGTGTAAATAGAAGAGTATTGTGAGCCTTGCTCATATAATTGCAAGAACTTTACATCTCTTATAAATTACTGAGGATGCTACTTCACCAAGTGTGCAACATACTGTACATTAAGGATTTCACATTAGCAGGGTGCACATTACAAGTGGGGTCACATTGCCAAGACTATAACATTGTCAGGGAGATGAAATTAGCAATACCTCAACAAAGTGGTGTAATTACTCCAAGGATAGAAAGGTGTTTGAGGGTCCATATAACCAGAAGTTATTTATGTTGATTATGTACCAGATAGGCAGGTTACAAATGACATGATATAGAGCAGCCATAGTGTAATGGGTTCTTGTCACCACTATTGCTGCAAGTATTAAAGCAGCCATTTGGTAGAAGAGATATGATTGTACTAGATATGTTACAGCTGCTGCCACATTGCATAGGTATCTATGTTATAGTGTGGCTATGTTGCCACAGAAGCATTTCAAAGTAGTTTGTGGAGAGGGCTACTAATGTCAATGGGTAATGTTTGAAGTAGATAGAGGATCGTAAGGGGATTTTTATAAAACAATTCCTGTTGAACCAGGAGAAAGTTTCCCTATCCCGGTTTTTCAGGTCCTTTTAAATGGTGGAGAAGAAGGGGGAGTAAAGGGAAAACACCTTATCTAATGAACAAGCAATTTTCACTCCTACTTTATGTGGTTTGGTGCCCACTTGAGCAGGAAGTTCTGATGCAGTGTTTTTAAGGATCCATTGGGTTTGTTGAGTCTACAATTTTGTAAGGTTCACTTTAAGGTTAAAGAAATGACCATATACTTTCAATGCTGACAGAAAATTGGTTAGTGTGGTTGCAAGTTATGTAACAAAAAAGAAAAGGTAATCTGCAAGGCCCACCACTTTATGGCAGGTGGAAGCAATGGCCCCTTTCTGTTCCAACATGACTGCACACCAGTGCACAAAGCAAGGTCCACAAAGACATGGATGAGTAAGTTTGGGGCAGAGGAACTTGACTGGCCTGCACCTCAACCTGACAGAACCCCTTTGGGATGAATTAGAGCGGAGACTGCGAACCAAGCCTTCTCGCCCAACATCAGTGCCTGACCTCAAAAATGTGCACCTGGAAAAATGGTCAAACATTCCCATAGACACACTCCTAAACCTTGTGGACAGCCTTCCCAGAAGACTTGAAGCTGTTATAGCTGCAAAGGGTGGGCCAACTCAATATTGAACCCTATGGATTAAGACTGGAATGCCATTAAAGTTCATGTGGATGTAAAGGCAGGCATCCCAATACTTTTGGCAGTATAGTGTGTGAGCAGGGCATGTAAATGCTGTTTAGATGGTATTTAGGGTAAAATATGTTCGAGCTCCTGACAGTGGGCAGGGTATCCTCTCCACGCACCTGTTATTAGAATTTATAAACAATGAAGCCATGCAGGGCTCTACCCACATGCCCATGTCATTCATTCAGAGGATTCTGTGAATGAATGAACTACAAGTACCGTTGGCTGCCAATGACTTGTAATACTCAATGACCTGCAAAGGTAGTTAATTCTCGTAGTTCATTGACTCTTCCTGCAATTCAGTAACTGCCTGCCCATACAGGAGGTAAGGGTGGATAACTGACTGAGAGTCTGCAGGAGCCTGACATTGTAAATGCGATCTGCTGATTATGGGTACAATGTCTTACAGGCTGCAGAGTAGAAAAAAAAGCGCTAATTTTTTACCTGCAAAATGATTTGCATTTATTGTTTGTTTTATAAAAGGTGAACTTAGTCTTTAGGCCTCATTCACACCATACGTGCAGAAAAACTGATGGAAACTGACATGCAAATTTCACTTGCAGAGACATCAGTTTACATCAAATTTCATGCACTGCTCAATGCATTATATACACGTTGCAGATTTCTGCGCAGAAAAAATCTACACATGATACTAGTGTTGTGGTGTGAACATAGAGAACAACTGATTTAATTGTGCCCTTCCAGAATGCGTGCAGAAAAACTGATGTCTCTGCTAGGGTTTGGTGCCGATACTGAGCATTTGCACGAGTATCGGTACTCGTGCAAATTCTACTATACTAAAACTGATACCTTTAGGTTTTGTTCTTTCAACTATCAACTGGAATTCCTCCGCTAAAAGCTGAAATGTAAAAAAAAAATATGCCGGCAATTATAGGTTATTAAGGAGTGGGGCGCCCGCCCGTTCCAATGAAAATAAAAAAAAATAATAGCAGCTTCAAAAAATGTAGCTACTGACTTTTAAAAAATGGACACTTACTTGTCCCTTGATCCTGCGGTGCCCACCCAGCAGCCAGTTTCACTGACCGCCCTGTGTTCCCGGTGCTGGCATCTTCAATGTGGGCATCTGGCTGTGAAAGCTTGTGGCTTTGCTTTGTGAATGGTCCCGTAGTCTTCTGGGACCCATCACATGTCCCAGAAGACTTCGGGGAGGGAAGAGGGGAGGACAACTTACGCTTCCGATCGCAGCCGAATTGGGAGTGGGTACCTGTCAGTTCGGGTACCCACTCCCCAAAGGTGCTAATCCTCAACGGGGAGCGGAGGACCAGTTCTTAAAGCAGAACTTCCCCTTTTGGGTGGAGCTGCACTTTAACAACCGATGACATCTCAGTTGTCGGCAGGATTCTCCTGCTGACAGCTGAAATGTGAAAAAAGTATGCCGGCAATACAGTGATGTCACTACAGGGGGGTCAATCCGCTTGTCAAAATTATTGGTTGCTATGCCCGCCTAGTGACCTAACAACCAATCAGGTGCTTGGAGGACCTGGCATTCAGAGGAGGAAGATGTAACTTCCTAACTTCCTGTAGCTTCTTCCTTCAGAGCTGCCCCGACTCAAGTGCTGTACTCCCCGGCTTCCTGCTGACAATGAAAGGGGACAGAAGAGGACTAGCTGTCTGGGACTGGGACACGGCTGAGCTGACTGGCCGGGAGAATGAGGGGACCTATGTGCTGTCTGGGTTGGGACATGGTTGCTGATGTGAGTGAGAGTCCTGAGGGAAAAATGAGCAGAGGAGTCCGGGTCTAGCCATACCAGCATACAGAGGAGGGGGAGGAGAGGAGACAGGGATCACACTGAATAGGTGTATTCCAGAGGAAAGACATGCTCCTCCAGGTCCTAGAGCTGTGTACATTGATCTGCAACATCATCCCCTCCTCAGAGATGCCATCACCACACCATCCACAGTACCTGTAATATGTCTGCAGTCTCTGACCATCTCCTATAATATATCTGCAGTCTCTGACCATCTCCTGTAGTCTGTCTGTAGTCTCTGGCCATCTACAGTAGTCTGTCTGTAGTCTCTGACCATCTACAGTAGTCTGTCTGCAGTCTCTAACCATCTACAGTAGTCTGCAGTCTCTGATCATCTACAGTAGTCTGCAGTCTCTGACCATCTGCAGTAGTCTGCCTGCAGTTTCTGACCATCTCCTGTAATCTGTCTGCAGTCTCTGACCATCTCCTGTAGTATGTCTGTAGTCTCTGACCATCTTCTATAATATGTCTGCAGTCTCTGACCATCTTATATAATATGTCTGCAGTCTCTGACCATCTCCTGTAGTCTATCTGTAGTCTATGGCCATCTAAAGTAGTCTGTCTGCAGTCTCTGACCATCTCCTGTAGTATGTCTACAGTCTCTGACCATCTCCTGTAGTCAGTCTGCAGTCTCTGACTACTTCCTGTACTGTGTCTTCAGTCTCTGACCATCTTCTGTAGTCTGTCTGCAGTCTCTGACCATCTCCTGTAGTCTATCTGCAGTCTCTGACCATCTCCTGTAGTATGTCTGCAATCTCTGACCATCTCCTTTAGTCAGTCTGCAGTCTCTGACTACTTCCTGTAGTGTGTCTTCAGTCTCTGACCATCTTCTGTAGTCTGTCTGCAGTCTCTGACCATCTCCTGTAGTCTATCTGCAGTCTCTGACCATCTCCTGTTGTATGTCTGCAGTCTCTGACCATCTCCTGTAGTATTTCTGCAGTCTCCCACCATCTCCTGTAGTCAATCTGCGGTCTTGGAACATCAGCCGTAGCATGTCTGCTGTCTCTGACCATCTCCTCTAGTATGTTTGCACTCTCTGATCATGTCATGCCTATGTGTAATATAGGGTACATGTGAGTGTTGTGAGTTACCCATGGCTCTCCTGACTCTCTTTCCCTCCCTGCTGCTGTCACTATACTAGGGACATAATTTGTGCTAGGAAAAGGGGAGATTTGGGGGGGTTGTGCTAGGTGGGGGATTTGGGATGGTGGGGTTGTGCTAGGGGGGTGGAATTTGGGATGGTGGTATTGTGCTAGGAGGGAGGATTTGAGGATTTGTGCTAAGAGGGAAGATTTTTTTTTGCGTGTGGGGTGGAGGGGGCTTTATAACCTACAGACAACTGAACTCTGCCTCACAGAATAAATTTTAGGGCTTGTTCACACCAAGTGCATTGAGGTAACATGCAAAATCGTATGTTTTCCTGTATCGCACCACCTTTCTAACTAATCTTCATAGGCGATAGGTATCGGTATTTAGTATCAGTAGGTAGTTTAAAAAAAGTATCGGTACTCATACTCGGTGTTAAAAAATGGTATCGGTGCATCCCTAGTCTCTGCATCATGGTGTGAATGAGCCCCTAAAGTGGAACTATACCCACTGATTTATAGATTTCCCTAAACAGTTACATTCAGTGCATGCCTTGAATGATAACTGTTACAGTTACTAGTGTGCTTATGTTAGCTATCAACCAAACTGCCAAGTTATTAAATGACTGGTGTCATAGCTGATCACATGTGCAGCACCATGGCAAATGCAGATCAAACAGAGGTTAAGATGGCAGCTTCCTTGACTGCAAAGGATAGAGTTTAGTTCCGCTTTAATGGACCTGGTGTGAACAAACCCTTAAACCACATTCCCTCCTAGCAGCTGTATTGCTATGACAAATAATGACTTTAGAAAGACTTTTGGAATTAGTCAGGTTTCATGGCTATCTTGGCTATGCAACACCCAATAGAGCTCCAAAAGATACAGTACTTTGGAAGGTACTTTTGCATTCTTTTGTTGTGGTGTTGATAAATCTTACACGGAAATGAACATGTAAAAGATCTTTATTCAGATAAACAGGCTAGTTTTGTTAAAAAATAAAACATTATACTAATATTGTAAAACTAGAAATATTTTATGCTTAATTTAGATTAATAACATTGAAATAATACCCCTATTTTTCACAAATTTTAAATTTAAAATATAGTATGTCAGTCAGTTTAATTTTTGCCTCCTTTTTTTGTTTTTACGAAAAAGTTTTATTGGGTTTTTATACTATGCATACACATAGCAGTGGCAAATATTACACAAAAAGAGTGGAGCTCCACATAACACAACGCAAAAGAAATTGAGTTTAAAAGTTAACAGAGTCGTTCACAGGGAGGCATGAGAGACAGAATGGTATACAGGTGCAAGCAGAATCTGGTCACAACAAGTTAACCTCCAGAAACAAGGGATGTGAGTTTACCAAAGGTTCAATGGGTGAGATTTTGTGTGCAAGGTGATGAGGAGTCACATTAGGAAAATGGGAAAGGTGAGGAGAAGAAGGGTATTGATGATTGTCGCCAGACTCTGGCCAGTGTCTGCTAAGCTTCTAGAAACCCTGTACCCCACCAGCTTCTGTTGCTATTTATTTAAGCTTGGGATGGGCAAGTGCATAAGGGCCTTCTAGGGTTTGCGAGTTAAACTGACATGTAGAACCGAGCAGAGCATGTTATACACCCTGATCCAGAAGTGGGTGGCCACAGGACAGGTCCACCAGAAATGCAATAGGGTGGCCCAGTCAGTACAGCCACAAAAACAGCACGCAGGGCTATTAGGAACAAATTTAGACAGATGATTGGGGGTCATGTACCAGAAAGACAGTACTTTATAAGCGTTTTCCTGCATAAGTACGTTAAGCGAACGTGTCAAGATAACATTTAAGTCCAGCGTATCAAGGGTGGTGCTCAAGTCTTTCTCCCACTTATGCATATATGGAAGCCTGTTAGGGCCCATCAAATCCATGAGTGATGTGTAAAAGGTGGACACAAGACCTTTAGAAAGAGGATCCTTCCTGTAATGGTTTTCAAAAGGGGCTAGGCACCGAGGAATATTAGTACAACGTGAGATCAAATCTGAAAGATAATGCTGAATTTGAGTGTAATGGAAGTGTTTACCCTCCAACAGATCCCAGAGGTAAGCAAAGGACTTCATACCATCCAAGAAGAACAATTTGTATAAATACCATTTCAGTCTTTGCGGATGACACCAAGCTGTGCAGTGGAATAATGTCCTTCAGGATGTCTTCAAATTACAAGCCGACCTCAATGCACTGTTTAATTGGGCAACTATGTGACAAATGAGGTTTAATGTCGATAAATGTAAGGTTATGCACTTGGGGGCTACGAATATAAATGCAGACATACTGGGGGGGGGTACAACTGGGGGAATCAATGGTGGAGAAGGATCTGGCAGTTCTGGTAGATGACAAACGTAACCTCCCTAGCGGTATGATTATGTCCATATTTCTGTGCGGAAAGCGGTACATTTTTTTGCATGGAAATATGTCGTTTTTTTATTGTAGGCCTATAATTTTTAGGGATAACTCACTGAAATCTGTCCGAACAAGAGTCTAGTATACATCCCGGGTATGCTAAAATTTGAAACACAAAATCATAAATTATAATATAATAAATAATCATAAATAATAATATATTAATAATACATTTAACTCAATAATATAATCAGACCAAAAACACTGAAATTTGAAATATAGGGTCAAGTTCGCACATCACTGAGCTTAGTGGCAAAATCGTTTTCAGTGTCTGATGACGAATTTCCCCACAAATCATTATCACTCAATTCTGCAAGTGGTTCTAATTTACTATCGCTGTATTCTAGCTGGTCTAAAACCGCTTTTGACCTTAAGGGACGCTTTTTGGACGCCATGGACGTTTCTCAGTTTCCAGGCAGAAAGAACAGTAAAAATGCAGGCACAGGACAAAGCAGTAGGGATAAAATGTGTGTAAAATGCTTTGAAACAGTAATGTTTTACTATGTGATGTTAGTGTATTAGTGAATGTCGCTTTTTAAAATTCTTAAATTTCCGGCTGGTTCCGGCCCCTGTACATCCCGTACGTCCCGACGCTCGCAGGGACCTGAATCCGGAAGACGGATGCCATCATCGGCCGGAGGAGATGGCCGGGGACCCTGCAAGTGATACATCGCGGGAGCGCAGGACAAGGTAAGTGATCGAGGGAATCCCAGAGCAATGCTGCAGGGTAATTCCGAGTGTAGCTCGGGGTTACCGCTTTTGCACTGATAATTCACCCCGAGCTACACTCGGGAATACCGCCAGGGAGGTTAATAATGGCATGCAATGCCAAGTTGCAGTTTTTTGTAATAACAATTTTTATTGATTTTCAAAAATATACAAACAGTATGTTTAAGAAAAAAAAAAAGGGATAAGAAAAAAAAACAAGCAAAACAGAAAGTTACATCGATGGCAAAACTGCGTAAGGACAGGACCAACAAAAACATAAAATAACAGTGTGAAGGTTATCAGGACCTTACATTTTGGGCCGGCATAGAGGAAATGAAGGTTTCCCATGGGAGCCAAATCATCTCAAACACAGCAAACGAACAATTATGTAGTGCAGTCAAGTATTCCATCTGTCTAACATCAGCAATAAGTTTGTACAGAATCGCCATTGAAGGAGGGGTAGAAGACAACCAACACATAGGAATGCTTCTCCTAGCCGCGGTCAGAACATGTACAGCAAGTTTTCCGGATGGTTTAGGTAAACCCGGAAATGGTAGACCTAGCAAAAAATGTAGTGGATCAAGTGGGAGAGAGGTACGCATTAGTGATTGTAACAGGGAGAGAACATCTTTCCAGAAAGGAGTAATGGAGCTGCATGTCCAAAAGATATGATAGAGAGAACCCTGGTCTCCACCACAGCGCCAGCAGGCAGGAGAAGCATTCGGATTAGAAGCATGAAGAACTTCAGGTGTTTTGTACCATAACATCATGAGCTTGTAAATATTTTCCTTAAAAACCACACAAACAGAAGATCTAGATGCATTTTCCCAGATTTTCTTCCACGTTAATAGATCAATATCACATTGTACGAATTGAGACCACCTACGCATGTAAAGGTGAGTGGCATTGGACAAGGAGGGGGCATCTAGAAGTAGTTTATATGTGTTAGAAATAATACCCCTTTGGTGGGGGCCCTGCATACATAAACGTTCAAAGGAAGTAGGCTTCCCCAGGGTTAATGAGGGTGATAAGGTAGAAAAGAAGTGGCGTATTTGAAGGTAAATATATAGGTGTTGAGAAGGTAGAAGAGATTTTTTCTGTAGATCTGGGAATGAGTGTAACTTACGAGTCACCGGGTGTACCAAGTGACGCAATTGAAAAAGGTTAGCTGCTACCCAAAGAGACATCCGGGACATGGCCATATTATCTGGAAGATTAGGGTTATGGAGAATATTTGTCAGTGGGGAGCAATCAGAGGCCAGTGTAAATTTAGCCTTACATTTCCGCCAAACAGCCAGAGAAAAGTGCATGGGACCAAGGAATAGGTGGCGAAAAGAAGAGACATCCACTGTTGAGGTCGACCAAAGGAGGGAGCATGGATGAGCCGGAGACAATTGTAAAGATTCAATCTCAGCCCACGTGTTGGGAGGATAGAGAGTAGACCATGACATGAGAAAACGAAGATGAGTTGCATAGTAGTATGTTATTATATCCGGTACCCCCAAGCCCCCCCTAGAACGCGGAGAAAGCAAAACAGAACGTGCAATCCTGTGCCGCTTGTTGTGCCATATAAAATGCAGGAAAGATTTCTGGAGGGAGTGAAGTTTGGACATAGGAACGGGAACGGGGAGAGTCGCAAACAGGTATAACAGTTTGGGTAACACGGTCATTTTTAGTACATTAATGCGTCCGAGAAAAGAAATGGGCAGGGCATCCCAGTGTTTCAGAGAACGAGAAATTGCTATAAATAATGGGGGGAAATTGGCCTCGTATATGGATTGGTAAGAGGAAGTCAGAGTAGTACCTAAATATTTTAAAGAGTGGGTGCACCACCGGTAGGGAAAGGCTTCCTGAAGCGAGGATAAAACGCCAGAAGGGACATGTATCGGGAGCGCCTCAGTTTTAGACGTGTTAACTTTGTAGCCAGATATGACCCCAAATTGTTTCAAGGTCTTATGCAAAATCGGTAGGGAGGTATGAGGACTCGCAAGCTTGAGGAGGATGTCATCAGCAAACAGCGATAATTTGTATTCATGGTTATGGGATCGTATCCCGCGAATATCCGGATTCGACCTTATGGCGATGGCTAAAGGTTCCAGACAAAGAATGAACAGTAAAGGAGAGAGTGGGCAACCCTGACGTGTACCATTTGACATCTGAAAGGGGAGTGAAAAAAAAGAGGCTAATCCGACCTGCGAAAAGGGGGAAGAATAAAGGTCCTTCAAGGCTGCTACAAATGGACCCCTGAAACCATATCTTTCCAAGACCATGAACATGTAAGGCCAACTTAAACGGTCAAAAGCTTTTTGAGCATCTAAACTTAATAATATAGCGGGGGTGGAAGATCGGTTAATCAAGTCAACCAGATCAATGGATCGCCTGGTGTTATCTGCAGCGTGTCTGGCAGGTACAAAGCCCACTTGGTCCCTATGTATGAGTTTGGAAATAATTCCAGACAGTCGGTTAGCCAAGATTTTAGTGAAAATCTTGTAATCGGAGTTAAGTAGGGCAATGGGGCGGTAATTGTCTACTATAGAGTGATCTTTATCGGGTTTGGGGATAACCGAGATATATGCTCGGGAGAATTCAGTCTGGGGTGTGACCCCCTTGAAAAGATCTCGATAAAAGGAGAGGAGATGAGGAGCCAGGATACCAACAAAAGATTTATAGTAGGAGTAGGGCAATCCGTCTGGTCCTGGGGCTTTACGAGAGGGAAGGTGTTTAATTGTGTCAAACAATTCCTCTGGCGTAATATCAGCGTTAAGGGTGGCAATGTCTGAGGGTGAAAGACTCGGAAGTGACAGGGGGTCAAAAAAATTATCAAAAGATAACTGTGTGAGGGGCGGGTGAAGGTCTGGGGTCAAACAGTTATAAAGATTCTTATAGTATGAGCCAAAAAGGGATGCCATGACCTGAGGATCATAGGTAGGGCTTCCATTTGGTTGGATTAAAAGATCAGGCATCGTGGAAGGAGACTGAGCTTTGAGTCGATTGACTAACATACGATGAGGTTTGTTGGAAAATTCGTAAAATTTTTGCTTAACCCATAAGAGGGATTGCGCAGACTTACTAGAGTCAAGAGTTTTAATGCGGTCACGTAGAGATGTTACCTTCCGGAGCCCAGAAATGGACGGCTTGGCCAACAACTGTCGTTCTGCCAAAGATAGTTGATGGATGAGAGAAACCCTAGCACTCGCTGAAGATTTTTTTAAACGAGAACCCATAGAAATACAGAGTCCTCGAAATACCGCCTTATGAGCCTCCCATAGGGTTGAGGAAGAAGCCACGGAGCCAACATTGTGGGTGAAATAGGTATCAAGTCCCCGTGACAGTTCATCCCTAAGATGTTCTGTAGAAAGAAAGGTCTCATTAAGGCGCCAATGACATGGTTTGGGTATAATAGGAGGGAAAAAAAGGTTTAAAGTCAGAGAGGCATGGTCAGACCAGGTAATGGGATTGATTTCAGAGGCGACCAGGAGTGGAAGAAGTGGGGCAGAGATAAAAAAATGATCTAGGCGGGAAAAACTACGGTGAGGGGTGGAGTAGAAAGTAAATTGTTTATGGAGGGGGTGTTTAATCCGCCAGGCATCAAAGAGACGATGCTCCCTTATCAGTCTACGGAAAGATTTTGAAGAGGAGCATTGCCGCTTCGAGGGTGTGGACTCGAAAAGAACTTTCCTGTCTTTATGGGGGGAAAAAACCAAGTTGAAATCGCCCCCAACAATCACATGCGAAATGGGAAGGGAATCTAAGTTGGCGAGTGTTTGTGAAAGAAATTGCAATTGACCCGAATTTGGGGCGTATAGATTCAACAAAACAAGGGGAGTGTCACCAAGCATACATTCCAAAATAATAAAGCGACCCTGTTGGTCAACCCTGGAGGAAACAACCCAAAGGGAGCAGTGAGACCTAATCAAAATTGCCACCCCAGCCTTTCCGGAAGGATCAAAGGCCGAATAGGCTTGAGAAAAAAATCTCGAGGCAAAACGGAAGGAGCCAGTTGATTTGAAATGGGTCTCCTGGACAAAAATAATGTCTGCTCCTGAGGATCGAAATTCCCGCAAAGCCATCCAACGTTTTTGAATGGAATTGAGACCCTTGACATCATATGACAAAAACCTCAAAGCCATTATAAAATAATAATAAATTAAGCACATGTATTAGCATGAGAAATGCATAATATACCATCGATGTAGAAAAATGGAGAACAAAAAACATTAAACTAACACAAGAAAGAACAAACACAGTAGTTGACATAAGTATCCGCAAGGATATAAACTTGGGAGCAACAATTTGGCCCAAGTCGTCTAGGCCTATGGCTAGACAAAATCAGGAGCAACACGACAACCAAGACATCAGGGAGATCGCCAAACCCGGCCAGAAAAAACAAAAGTGAAAAAAACAAAAAAAAACAAAAACAAAACACCCAACAATGGTTCGGCCGGCCAGAAATGAAAAACCTGTGGAAAAAAACATGTATAAACCAGGAGGAAAGGATCGGCATCGCAGTCACTTCGGAGAAGCACCCCAGGGAGTCATCAGACAGGCGGATCAGTTGTCCGAGGATGTCGTGGACGTTGTGGGGTACGTGAGAGCCTCTTCCGGCCTCTGTGGACTGGAGTCCAGATCTTGTTGGGGGTGGCAGATGGACGGACTGGAGTGGGTGGCAGAGGGGTCATGTCATCTGACAAAGGTGGAAGTCCCAGGCGCTTAAAAAAAGAATCCGCCTCAGGAAGATCACGGAGCACAACTTGAGTATTGTCCCTAGTTACGATCAGCCTGAAGGGGAACCCCCACCGATAAAGGACACGGTGTTGCTGGAGGTGTGAGGTGATCGGCTTCAGAGCTCGCCGCTTGGCCAGGGTAATCGGGGACAGATCGCAGAAGAGTTGGAGTCTGTCACCTTTAAATTCCAGAGATGGCTTGTGGCGAACTGCTGATAATAAGGCTTCCTTGCTTTGAAAAAAATGGAAGCGAACAATGACGTCGCGAGGTCTGGTGCCTTCAACAGGTTTTGGGCCCAAGGAGCGATGAGCCCTGTCCATACGCCAATCAGCTTCTGGAACCAAGGGAGCAGTTGCGGTGAAAAAGGATAATAGGTGACGGTGTAGTTGTGCATCATCAATAGATTCGGACATACCGCGTATACGGATATTTTGGCGCCGTTCCCTGTTTTCCAAATCCTCTTGTTGGAGCTGCATTTGGGACATGGAATGTTTCAAATACGCGTTGTCCTCTTCCAGAACATGAACGTATTGCACCAAATCATCAAACTCAGTTTCCAATTTATTCGTGCGGTCACCAATCTGCGCTATTTCCCCTCTGAGATCCAACGCCAGTTTTCCAATTTCAGTGGAAATGGATGCGATGATATTGCGTAAGAATATTTGCAATTTATCATCTAGCGCTGAAATTGTGAGAGAAGATGATGTGACAGCCTGCTGGGAAATCTGGGTGGAGGGGTGTTGATTGCCTGAGGCAGGATGAACTATTGCCCCCCCAGTTATATTCTGGGGATCAGGATCCTCCATCTGGGGCTGGAGCAGGGCAGAGGCAGTCAGAGGAGCTGTAATGCTTGAGGGTGCAGTACCCTCCGTGACCACCGGGAGTCCGGGATCGCTCCCTGGGTTCCTGGACATGCCAGAGGCCGGGGATTGCGGCCTGGATAAGAACCGCCGAAGCGGTGACGGCCGCGGATCCTGTGGCTGTGGGGAGGGGGGCTTCCAGCGCCCTATCTTCCCCATAGAGGACTCGTACTGGTGCCGTGCTGGGTGCAGAGGGTGTATGACTCACCCGGAGCTGAAGGAAGGCAGTGGCGCGTGACGGGTGAGTCCGTGCTGGCCGGGGATGAGCGGAGCTCAGGGATTACACAGCCGCCATCGTCCCTGGTCGCGCATGCGCCCCAAGTTGCAGTTTTTAAAGTGAGCAAAATCCTCTCTTGTATTAAAAGAGGTATAGACTCCAGAGAGAGATATACATATTACCCCTGTACAAATCATTAGTAATACCTCATCTGGAATATGCAGTTCAGTTTTGGGCACCAATTCACAAAAAGAACATTGGGGAACTGGAGAAAGTACAGAGAAGGGCAACCAAACTGATAAGAGGCATGGAGGAGATCAGCTATGAGGAAAGATTAGAGGAACTGAATGTATTCTCTCTTGAGGAGAGGAGATTAAGGGGGGATATGATCAACATGTACAAATACATCAGTGGTTCATATAGTGAACTTGGTGTAGAGCTATTCACCCTGAGGTCATCACAGAGGACAAGGGGGCACTCTTTACGTTTGGAGGAAAAGAAATGTAATCTCCAAACATGGAAAGGTTTCTTCACAGTGAGAGCTGTGAAAATGTGAAATAGACTCCCTGAAGAGTTGGTTCTGGCCCGCTCAGTGGTTTGCTTTAAAAAAGACCTGGATTCTTTCTTGGATACACAGAATATAACTGGATACTAACATTTATAGGTAAAGTTGATCCAGGGAATATCTGATTGCCTCTTGGGGAATCAGGAAGGAATTTTTTTCCCTGCAGGAGCAAATTGGTTCTTGCTTTGCTAGGTTTTTTTGCCTTCCTCTGGATCAACTGTGGGTATAGGATTATAACTTTTTTTTTTTTTTTTTTTTAATGGTTGAACTGGATGGACTTTTGTCTTTTTTTTAGCCAGACTAACTATGTAACTTTATGTAACTATATATCTAAGGTCCTTCAGGTGCCACCATGGTAATGCTAAAGGGTTGTCATAAGCAGGAGTGAAAGAAGGGTGTCAAGGATTCCTGAAAGTGGGAGATAAGTGGAATTTGCCTCCTTTTTTGCACTTTTACCATAAAGTGTGGGGAAGTCTCTTGGTACTGTGGTGGTAGTAAAGTGTGTGTGTATATATACTGTATATATAATTTTTTTTTTCCTGACAGTAACATTGATTTCAAATGATAAAGCAGCTTTGTGTTGTGTTCTCTGTCCAAATTATCTTGTAAGATATCTTAAGTAGGAGCAATGTGTGTGTGTGGTAAATCTTATCTTGTGTATTGTAGCATACCCTATTAATTATGTTAATTAACTTCTCACTCTGTCCCATTTCAGGGTGAGTTTAAATGTCCCGGACATTAACATTATTCAGTTGAATTGTCTTTGGTCCTTTTTCTAGATGAGTATTTTAATGTGATACAATTAAACTGGTTTGCTGAATATAACCTGATTTTATTTACATAAGGTTCTGTGCCATTTATGGCTCAATTCCAAGGTTATATGTCAGCTGCACACAGTGGCTTGTGTGTATGAATGTGTATGTATGTATGTGTATATATATATATATATATATATATATATATATATATATAGTATATATAAGTTTGTTTTTTTTTCTTGGCAGTAACATGGATTATAAATGATAAAACAGCTTTGTTTTCTCTGCCAGAATTATCTAGTAAGATATCTTGGGTAAGAGAAATGTGTGTGCGGTAAATTGCTATCTTGTGTATTGTAGCATACCCTATTATTGATGTTAATTAACTTCTCGCTCTTTCCCGATTCAGGGTGAGATTAAATGTCCCCGACATTAACATTATTCAGTTGAATTGTGTTTGGTCCTTTTTCTAGATGAGTAATTTAATTTGATACAATTAAACTGGTTTGCTGAACAGGACCTGATTTTATTTACATAAGGTTCTGTGCCATTTATGGTGCTATTCCAAGGTAATATGTCAGCTGCACATAGTGGCTTTGCTCTAAAAAAGAGAGAACATCAGATATTTTCTAAGTCATTTTGTTGTTCTAAAATCATTATGCCGTATTAATGCAGTATTTATTATAATACAGTTTGGTCTGCTTGCTTTAAATGTCTCATGATAATGTCTTGCGTATAGATTTGCAGCCACTAGAGGGAACAATGTTTGTATTACAGCTCAGTCGTTAGCCTTGCTGAACAACTGATGTAAGAATTTACAAAGCACATTTGGAGACTGATTTGTGTTCAAACTACAAATGTGTAGCCTAAGCAACTATGGATTTTGCTCAGTGATAATCCTACAACTTTTAACAGAACTCTGGATTATTTGTACATTTTTAGGCATCATGCAAACTGAGCACTTACTTAGCTCCTCTGAACACCTTTTGTCCTGGCCGGAAAAAATGTTCTTAAAAAACATGCCTAATGCCATGTATTGCACAGACATTTAGGCACTGTTAGACACGTTCAGGTGTGTCAAGAGTTTGAACGTTAATGGATTCCATTGGCCAGAATATTCATTTATTCTGGCCATTGAAATGAATGAATGCTCAAGCACTAAACACTTATGGTGCTTAGGTGCATAGAGCATTTTTTCTGCCCAAAAGCTCCTCTTCTAAAGTGCTTGTAAACGCCTATGTGTACATGGATATGTAGGCTAACATAGGGGTGCATTTACAAGCAGAATAAAAAGTCAAACACCTGTAAAAGGGGCATTTTTAATCCCAGCGTGTATGAACCCTTAGTTCCTTCAAGCAAAGCTATTGTGCTGTACTACTACAAAAGTAGCATAGCATTCATTTGTAAGGGCCGGTTCACACCATGAATCACACAGGAATGCGCTATGCATTCCTGGATGATTCATATGCGATCCAGGTGCAGTGCGATTTCAGCCCATTCATTGTGTAACTCTGCAGGTAGGAACATGACTTAGACTCCTTTCCTATGCACAACAGTGCTCACTATGATGGCTGAGGCTTATTTCTGAAAACTAAAGCAAAAGCAAAGTCTTCTGTTTCAAAATGCAGGTTTCAAATCAACCCATTGGTCTTTATTTGCTTTAGGCAGACAGTTCACTTTTGCTGTAATTTTTTGCCCAGGTTTTTATAAATGATGTTTTTACCAGTTTAACTTTTCTTTTTCATTTTCATATCCGTTCCTTTTTTTCTGGTGCTTGCATTACTTCAATCCTTCTTTCCATAAATAACAAAACCATTATTACTAGTACTGACAAAGAACAGTTTAGTTTAGGGCTTATTTGAGGTAGAGCAAAGTGCAATTAACCTATAGCTGAATAACATCTGAATGTATGAATTCTGATTGGTTTCTAGGTTTACTGCAGTTTACAATATTAAATCTGTTTTGTGCTGCTGTAGAGATGAGAGTTTTGAAAGATAAAATATTCCTGTTGCAACAATTGTAAAACAACATTATATTTTTCTTTAAAGAAACCTGTACTTTAATAAAAGCACACGCTAATATTAAAGTGGAACTCCACCAAAAGGGGGAAGTTCCACTTGTTTGCCCCCCCCCCTCCACTGCCACATTTGGCACTTTTTTGGGGGGAGTGAGTACCTGGTTTTTACAGGTACCTGCTCCCACTTCTGGTCAGATGCGCCATGGCTATCTGTGCTAGAAGTTCACCCCCCCCCTCCTTCCCCTGCAGTCTTTTGGGACACTTCACAGGTCCCAAAAGAATGCAGCACCATTCGCAAAGCTTCGTGCATATGCATTAGGAAACCAGCTGTGAATTTTCCCTTACTGAAGAATCGGCTTGGGTGAGGACATCGCTGGATTCCAGGACAGGTAAGTTTCCTTTAATTAAAAGTCAACGGCTACAGTATTTGTAGCTGCCGAACAATATTTTTTTGGGGCGGGAGCCTGGAGCTCTGCTTTAAAGGGGGTTTCCACATCAGGAATAACATAGTGTAAAGAAAAACCCTAAAGAGTCTGGAGCTTACCAAGTTTAGAAAGATCTGTTGGCCATTTGAAGCCATTTTCAGATCCTTTGAAGACAATCACATATTTACTGGATCAACAATCTCTTGTGTTATTACTTATAAATGTTACCATCAAAGAGATATGCAGCCAGCTGTTTAAAACACTCTACTGAGTTGGCCAACAATCTACTGAACTGCTAGTTAGGGTTTACATAAACTTTAAACCCACTGGGCCTTTATTCACCACTACTAGTCCTTTCTTTTAGCATTTAAAAATAACCAGTACAAAAACCTGAAGGACTCTTGAAAATGTAAGTGCAATGACAATAACTTTAGGATTTATAAATTACATTTATTTATACAGATCTGCAAACCATAGCTAAAAAGAGGGACATATTGTGTATTGAAAGCCAAAACATTTTTTTCATTGTTCCATTGTAGGGATTAGCATTAACATCTTGTGCTATAGAAAAAAAAGGAAGTGGGGGAAATGCCCTCTTAGACAGTTCACACACATATGATCCAATGAGAGTGCCAAGCGGCCAAGAGCCCTTTGCTGTATTCACTAAAACTGGTGTGACCTGACTGCCTGAAACTTTACAAGGAGTAAATATTTGTATCTGCTCACCAGAGTTCATTTAAGAACAGCCAGAATTCTTAAGCCCTGATAAAAGGGGAAGTGTGTTTGGCCTCCGAAATGCATTGACTTTATTCTGCTATAAATTAATTTTATCATTCATTATTACCATGGACTCTTGAATATTAGTTTGGTGCTCTCATTGGATTATATGTGTGTGAATTCTCAAGTTTTGGTCTTTTCCCTTTTTTCTGAGGGTGGTCCCTGTTTGGTAGACAGCTGCTAAACCTCAGCCAGTGTACCTGGTGACAGTTTCAGTGACCCTTAAAAAAATTTGAATCCAGCACCCATTCTGTTTTTGTGTTTGGACTCTTAGACAGTTGTCACCAGACCAAGTGTTCCTTTTAGAAGATCTCCACTTTATTTCTGTTCTATGATAATAGTCACCAAGACAGAGAGAGAATGGACACTGGCAGACATAAATACTTGGTAGGGGTTCTAGTCCCTCAGTATACAAAAAAAATCTACACCTTAAGGAGAAGTGAGGATCAGAGGAATTTGTTTTGAAAAGGTAAATAGTCCCTACATATGAGGGACTGTTGGGAGCCTTGTCATTCCAAGATTTTGATGTGTTTGTACATTCATTGCATGAAAATCCATAGTGTGAAAGTATACAATTCTGAAATACATAAGCTTGTACATATTGTTATTTGGAATTCAAGGTAAACAAAATATTTTAGTGGTGGCATAGAGTGCTTCAATGTACCATTCACAAGCAGTTAGTCATGTTGCACACCTGATTGATTATACCCTTTTTTATAAAGTCCACCCTTTGTCACATTATTTATGTGAAACTTGAAACAAAAACATATTATCAGGAGCAGCATGTTCTTTTGATTTTTATGCAGAGCCTATAGAACTATTCAATTACCTAGCCCATCTAAGCAGGAGAATGATTGCAGGCTGCATAACTAGTACCTCCTCTCAACAACCCTGCTGGATTTCCAATATCTACCCAAGGGTGGTCAGAAGAAATAATGAAGAAAAAGTAATCACAGTTTGTAAATATAGGGGCTGGGTGCTGCCACTTGTATCTGCACTGCCCTATGCTCAGGCTGAAAAATGCTTTATGGTAGATATAGCTCTGACTACATAGAACTGTTTTCATCAGTACCTGCCATACACTATTATAATTTTCAGCATGGAAGATTGACTGTTCGACTTACACCTCTGAGCTCACTGAAAAATCAAAACTGACAGAGAAATATGTTTGTCATTATGGCCTGAAAAATATGTACTTGTAGATATTAGAGTCTGCACACAATAGTGAAATAGTTTTAGAAACAAATACACAACAAGGTCAGTATCTGGTCCTGAGACAGAAATAGAAAACCAGACTGAAACAGAAAAAGTGCATTGAGGTTGATCACCTTTATTATTATTTAATGCTAGATTGTTCAGTGCAAAGATATTTTGACAGGCTGTAGATTAAGGCTGAATATCCTAATTCTGTCACTAAAATGTGAAATTGTTGATAGTTAATGGCTAGCAGTGGCAATAGGCCGAATTACTTACATTGAGATTGTGTTTACTGTATTCTTAACTTTCCAGTACAAGTGGGCTTATAAAATGGCAACTGCTCAAGGTGACAGTCCTGTCTAACTGTCTTTGAAAAATGGTGGGCAGGCAGAGGGCAGGATGAAAGGGTATGTGGGAGCTCTCCAAAGTCCCATTAGGGCTTCACCAACAGTTCATGGATATCTGCACTGGGCAAATGGGCACAATCTTGGTTTAACTAAAAAGCCAACCCTGTAATTGGTAGATAAATTGTTCTTTGGGTGCTTTTATGGATAGCTAAATGTCAAAAGCTTTCTAAATTTTTCATATGTTTCACCAATTTGTTTTTTAACTTGCTTCCTAGTGTCATCGGCTAGGATAGCTCTGTGGCCTGCATTTTCTGATGAAACTTGATGCTGAAAAATATGCACCTGATACTTATAACATAATGTTAATATTTCCATCACACACATTCCTGGACCAGGCTTAACAATAGCGGGTGCTGTAGCAACATTCAGCTGGAAACTGGAAATATCACAGGTCAACGTTCATATTTGCCAGAACATTACGGATCCTCAATGTCGTCCAAAAAGCCTTTTTATTGAAGAATGATCACATCACAAAAAGAGTATGGCAGGACCCCTTTGTCAGGCATGTGACCCCTGACGAAGGGGTCCTGCACAGCTCAGAAACGTTGCACCTTTCTTGTTGTGATGTTATCATTCTTCAATAAACAACCTTTTCAGATGATATTGAGGATCCATGGTCTGCTGGCAAATATGAACATTGACCTTTGATATTTATAACAGTGGCTGTAGCAGGAATGAAGCCTGATTGATCTGTATGAATTCATTTTGTCATGTATAAAGCCAGTCTGCTAGGGCATGGGCCGGTATTTTCACATCTGAAGGAGAAATGGGCAGTATGACTGTGGTAAGAGTGCATCCTTTCCAAGTTTAGAGAGTACAGGTATAGCTTCCTGCATAGAGTCTGGGAGAGAGTGTACATTAAAGGCTTCCTCAAATATATGTACATATGAACTATTACATAGTTCTCAGATGGGAGGCCATCCAGGCCTGGTGTCTTATTATTGGGGGAAATCTGCTACAGCAGCTGTAATTTTCTTTAAGATGAGGGGCAATTCTGTTTTCACTTCTGTTAATTTTGGTTTGTCTAACGTTGCTAGGAATTGAGTAAAGGTCATGGGGAAACAAGAAACCTTGTATCTATACAGGTCCTCATAGACCATATACCATGATGTTTATCAAAAGTAGGATTTCTTATATTAAAATCCCCCAGGCTAGGAAAGGTATTCCTGTATGCCCTGCAATAAATCGCATGTTTCAGTAACACATAGGTATAGGGTGGAGGCACATATACATTTGACAAACTATAGCATTTAGCATCTGTCTAAATATAACGGCTCTCTGGTGGTCAAGTTCAGCTTGAGTTCAGGAGAAAACTACAAAGGAAGACACCAAAACACTCATTTAGCGCAGGTGAAACATAAAAAGCGATTCTGATCTCAGGAAATCTACTTTGGGTAAATTCAGTGGCTTGAGAGTTCACTCCAACATGAGCAACATGGTTTTCTACTTGGTGAGTCATTGATCATGTTGTTGTGAACACATACTTTGCTTTAAAAAGATACTTCCTTTTCTAATGATTTCTATTTAAGTTTTTCGATTGATGTCCGACAGTTACACGTGACAAATTGTGTACGTTAGTTTTATACCAGGGTACAAAACTTGACAAAAGAAATTTGCAAAAAAAACACAATTTTCCTTGAACACATTTTGAGAAATCAAATGTTAAGCAATGAGGATATGTAAACGTAGACTCAATTATACCCCACTCCACAATTGATATCTAAAAGATAGGGGGGATATTGGGGTGATACAGAAGTATTGCTAGTGTAAACATCCCATCCGCTGTGTAAGCAGGTAAACCTATTGATGTACCTGCCTACCGTAGGCCAGTGTTACACCCCTAGAGTGCAGGTCTAAATTTGTCTGGCATTGCACATTACATCACAGCAAGTGATGAGGGCTGTATGGAAGAAACAATAAAAAGGAATATAGAGAGAGACGAAAAGGGAAGGGAAAAGAAATAAGTGAACCCTGTTGTTATGATCCGCCAGGTGGTGCCTCAGGCTGCCCACTGGACAGACCTACCCAGAGCGTGGAGTCTAAGCCCCGGTCTGTGCTTTCATTAGGGCCCCTGATGGTGGGGATGGACTTGTAACAGACCAGGGCCAGGTCACGACCTCCGAGCAGGCCCACCAGTGGCAGAGGGAGCCTCCGGGGATGTATGCAGGTACCGGGAGAGCCAGATGTGAAAAGGACAGCGGGACCTAGTCGGATGGTCACGAGCCGTGGTCCCGTGGGGTAAGCAAGGTACCGAATCGGCAGGCGAAGAGTAGTTAGGTCACACGCAGGGTCAGCAGGATAAGTCAGTCCGCAGAATGGTCAAAACAAGCCGGGGGTCAGGATAGGAGAAGGCAGTGTAGTTAGGGCAATCCGGGTCAAAGTACAGGAGAAGGCAGCGTAGTCAGGGCAATCCGGGTCAAATTACAAGAGAAGGCAGCGTAGTCAGGGCAATCAGGGTCACTAAACAGGTACAGGAACTTCAGGATCACAGACAGACCTTGCGGCAATCTGTGACAGTGCAGGGCATCTTTAAATAGTGCGCCCTGCACTGTCATTGGCCGGCCAGGATGCGCCCCCGGGCTGTCATTGGCCGCCCGAGGCACGCCCGCGGCTCCTACTGCGCATGCGCGGCATCCTGTCAGCCGCGGCCCGCCGGGACCTAGTGCCTGTGTCCCGGTGTGCGCTATCGCTAGAGCGCGTGCGCCGGGAGAGGAGCCGCGATCCCTGACACCTGTCCAGACGAGAGATACAATATCATACATGTCTCATGAGGTATCCAGAAGGTATTTAATCCAAGGATCCAAGATTTTGTCGAAAAAGGCAAGTTTGTCATTCAAAATCACAGAAAGGTGTTCATTAACCATGATCCATGATAACTTGGATTTTAATAAGTTGAATGGGATCATAGGGGATTTCCATGACCTGACAACGGAAATTTTGGCTGCTACAAAAATGAACAATATGATCGTGTGTCCTGGTGTTCCCTCCACTGGGTGCCCCAGTTAAAAAGAATACTTCAAAGTATAACAAAAATATGCTGATATGAAAGGTTGGAATTCATTTGACATTTATTGTGAGGTTGTTGCGTGTACCTGTCCAGCCCAGGTCATACAGCACCTGGAGAAATGAAGAACAGCCTTGTTTCTCCATTCATCTCTCAGAGTTTAGCTGGTTACATCATTCCATAGAGAACATGGAGCAGGTGTAATCTATGCTTGATATTCACATATTTTGTGCATTGAAAGGTTAGGGGAAAAAGGAGATTTTAGCTTCATTAACCACTTGACCTCCAGAAGATTTACCCCCCTTCATGACCAGGACATTTTTTGCTATTCGGTGTTGCTCTGCTTTAACTGGTAATAGCTCAGTCATGCAACACTGTACCCAAACAAAATTTATACAATTTTATTCACACAAATAGAGCTTTCTATTGGTGGTATATGATCACCACTGTTTTTTTTTGTTTACTTTTTGTAATCTAAATGAAAAAAAATTGTGAAAAAAAACAATATTTTCTACTATCTTTTGTAAAAAATATCCAATAAACTCAAACTTTACCATACATTTAGGTCAAAATGTATTCTGCTACATGTCTTTGATAAAAAAAAATCCCAAGTGTATATTAATTGGTTTGTGTGAAAGTTATAGCGTCTAAAAACTATGGTATAGATACTAGAATTTACACAGCTTTTACTTTCTGACTGCCTATCAAATGTCTTGAGATGCTAGAATGCCAGGGCAGTACAAACACCCCCCAAATGACCCCTTTTCAGAAAGTAAACACCCTAAGCTATTTGCTGAGAGGCATATTGAGTCCATGGAAGATTTAATTTTTTTCCACAAGTTTTTGGAAAATTACAAAAAAAAATTTTCCTCACACATGTCATAGGTATATGTGGAATTACACCACAAAATATATTACAATGACCCCTTTGAAAGCCTAAAGGTGCGTAATTTCCTCATTTCACCTCCTATCACAGTTTCACAGGTCCTGAAATGCTAGCATAGCACAACTCCCCCCACCTCCCAAATGACCCCTTTTTAAAAAGTAGACACCTGAAGGAATTTAATAAGATGCACAGTGAGTATTTTTCAGATCTAATTTTTTGTTGCAAGGTTTTGAAAAAGAAAAGAAAAAGTGCATTGTCATTTTCTGTCTGCAGTTTCCAAAAACGTATGGCAACAAATACTTATGGCAACATGATATCTGCAAAATACTCACCATGCCTCTTAGTAAATACCTTGGAGTATCTACTTTCCAAAAAGGGGTAAGTTGGGGAGGGGGGGTTTGGCATTTCAGGGCCTGCAAAACTGTGATAGGTAGTAAGGAACTGTAATGAGGGAATAAAGCCCTTTAAAAGCGTGAAGGTGCTTGTTGCATTTTGGGGTCCTGTATGTGGCTAGACTGCCAAAAAGTCTCTCACATGTGGTCTCCCCATACTCTGCAGAAGCAGCAGGATGTATTTTGGAGAGTAGTTCCACATATACCCATGGCCTGTGTGAGCAATATATCATTTAGATGATAAAACATTTGTTTGTCATTTTCCAAATACTTTAGTAAAAAAATAAAACCTTCCATTGACTCAACATGCCTCTCAGCAAATATTTTGGGGTGTCTGCTTTCCAAAAAGGGATCATCTGGGGAGGTTGTGGTATCCTGGCATTTTTATGCCCAACATTAGGAGCTTCTGCTACACATCACCCACTCTTCTAACCACTTGAAGACCAAGACTTTTCTGTCACTATTTGTTCACAAAAAATCGGTATTCTTTGCTAGAAGATTACTTTGAACCCCCGAATACTATATATTTTAAAGCAGAGGCCTTAGAGAATAAAATGGTGGGAGTTGCTATTTTTTATGTCACACGGTATTTGCGCAGTTATTTTTCAAACTCAAATTTTTTAGAAAAAATACACCTTTTGAATTTTAATGCACAAAAACACAATACAGGAGGTCTAGTGCTAGAATTACTGCCCTCGATCTGACATTTGTGGTGATACCTCACATGCATGGTGCAATTGTTGTTTACATACCGACACAGAAGTGGCAATTGCATTTGCCTTTGTGCGCGAGCACGAAGGGATGGGGTGCTTTCATTTGTTCTTTTTTTTTTTTTTTTTTTCTCTTTTACACTGTCCCTTTAAATTTTTTTTTTATCGCTTTTATTGTTATCACAGGGAATGTAAATATTCCCTGTGATAACAATAGGCAGTGACAGGTACTCTTTTCTGAGAAATCTGGTGTCTATTAGACTCTAGATCTCTTCTCTGTCCTTAAAGCATCTGATCACACCAAGATCGATGTGATCAGATGCTTTCTCAATTTAAAAATGATGCTGTATATATCCAGCGAAACCGAAGTGATGAAATGCTTGCAGTTTCTGGTTTCTAAGACTATAGAGATGATTGGAGCTGTTCTGGTCTCCGAGCAGCTCTATGGTCAGCCGGCGGAAATGTCATCTGCATTCTTGGGGATTGGGGGGGGAGACGTCCTCTTCCGCTGCTTGAAAAAGCAATCCAGCGGCTAATTAGCTGAATAAAAACAATGTCACTAGAGATGAGCGAATTATTCAAAAATTCGATTCGGCTGATTCGCCGAATTTCAGGAAGAAATTCGATTCGATGCGAATTAATTCGCTACGAAGTTAACTTATAAAAAGGGTTTCTAGGCTTCAGAGAGCCTTTAAATTAGTGCAGAACACTGTACCTTTAATTTAAATGCCCTTGGAGATGAGGAAGGAGAAGGAGAAGGAGAAGGATGAGAAGAAGGAGAAGGAGAAGGATGAGAAGAAGGAGAAGGATGAGAAGAAGGAGAAGGAGAAGGATGAGAAGAAGGAGAAGGATGAGAAGAAGGAGAAGGATGAGAAGAAGGAGAAGGAGAAGGATGAGAAGAAGGAGAAGGAGAAGGATGAGAAGATGGAGAAGGAGAAGGATGAGAAGAAGGAGAAGGAGAAGGATGAGAAGAAGGAGAAGGAGAAGGATGAGAAGAAGGAGAAGGATGAGAAGAAAGAGAAGGAGAAGGATGAGAAGAAGGAGAAGGATGAGAAGAAGGAGAAGGATGAGAAGAAGGATGAGAAGAAGGAGAAGGATGAGAAGAAGGATGAGAAGAAGGAGAAGGATGAGAAGAAGGAGAAGGATGAGAAGAAGGAGAAGGATGAGAAGAAGGAGAAGGAGAAGGATGAGAAGAAGGAGAAGGAGAAGGATGAGAAGAAGGACAAGGATGAGAAGAAGGAGAAGGATGAGAAGAAGGAGAAGGATGAGAAGAAGGAGAAGGAGAAGGATGAGAAGAAGGATGAGAAGAAGGAGAAGGATGAGAAGAAGAAGGATGAGAAGAAGGAGAAGGATGAGAAGAAGGAGAAGGAGAAGGATGAGAAGAAGGAGAAGGATGAGAAGAAGGATGAGAAGAAGGATGAGAAGAAGGATGAGAAGAAGGAGAAGGATGAGAAGAAGGACAGTTCTGTGACAGTTTCTGTCTATTTCTGACAGTTCTGTGACATTCACTCCATACAGCGGTTTCAACCGCTGTATGGAGTGAATGTCCCAGAACTGTCAGAAATAGGCTATTTCTGACAGTTCTGGGACACTCACTCCATACAGCGGTTGAAACATTGTATCTATTTGTTTCCATAAATGGATCCATTTATGGAAACAAATAGATACAATGTTTCAACCGCTGTATGGAGTGAATGTCCCAGAACTGTCAGAAATAGTGGAGCTCTGCAGATACACTTAGAGGAGCTCTGCAGATACACTTTTTGCCGGCTTGGAATTATTCTTATTTTCATCCTACTTCTTCTTCTTCTTCATCCTCATCCTCTTCTTCTTCTTCTGAGGATGAGGATGAGGATGAAGAAGAAGAAGAAGAAGAAGTAGGATGAAAATAAGATTAATTCCAAGCCGGCAAAAAGTGTATCTGCAGAGCTCCTCTAAGTGTATCTGCAGAGCTCCTCTAAGTGTATCTGCAGAATAGAGGAGCTCTGCAGATACACTTTTTGCCGGCTTGGAATTATTCTTATTTTCATCCTACTTCTTCTTCTTCATCCTCATCCTCAGAAGAAGAAGAAGAGGATGAGGATGAAGAGGAAGAAGAAGAAGAAGTAGGATGAAAATAAGAATAATTCCAAGCCGGCAAAAAGTGTATCTGCAGAGCTCCTCTATTCTGCAGATACACTTAGAGGAGCTCTGCAGATACACTTTTTGCCGGCTTGGAATTATTCTTATTTTCATCATACTTCTTCTTCTTCATCCTCATCCTCTTCTTCTGAGGATGAGGATGAAGAAGAAGAAGAAGAAGTAGGATGAAAATAAGATTAATTCCAAGCCGGCAAAAAGTGTATCTGCAGAGCTCCTCTAAGTGTATCTGCAGAGCTCCTCTAAGTGTATCTGCAGAATAGAGGAGCTCTGCAGATACACTTTTTGCCGGCTTGGAATTCTTCTTATTTTCATCCTACTTCTTCTTCTTTTTCTTCTTCTTCTTCATCCTCATCCTCTTCTTCTTCTTCTGAGGATGAGGATGAAGAAGAAGAAGAAGTAGGATGAAAATAAGAATTCCAAACCGGCAAAAAGTGTATGTGCAGAGTTCCTCTATTTCTGACAGTTCTCTGACAGCTTCTTCACATGAACAGTGGTTGAAACATCTGTATCCTAAATGGAAACTAATAGATACAATGTTTCAACCGCTGTACATGTGAAGGAACTGTCAGAGAAATGTCAGAAATAGCGGAGCTCTGTGCAGGGACACTTTTGCCGGCTGATCGGGAAAAATCCGATTCGCGCACCCGAAGTAGGCAAATATTCGGATTCGACGCGAATCGAATTTTTCCTGAAATTCGTATCGAATTCCGGTTCACCTGGTTCGATTCGCTCATCTCTAAATGTCACGATGATGCCTGTATGTTATGTTCTTTTTTTATGCAGCCTGTGGGCTGAATGAAAAAAAGTGAAGAAATCTCTGCCAGAAACGGTGTGTGGTATGCCCACCATTAGAATATACCACCCTGCATTCACCCGCTTCTAATGATGGGCAAACATGAAATGTTCTTTTTTTTCATTAAGTTCGTGGGCTGAACAAAAAAAAAAGAACCTAACAGACTGTCGTGTCTGCATGAATGGAAGACAGGACAAAAACATCCCGTTTGTCCTTCCACTACACTGTGAGTAGTTCATTATTTCTCTAGCAGTCTTTCTCCCCTTTTCTAAGTCAGCTATTTACAAGCCGTTGGGGAAGCATCGGCGGTTAGGTCGCATGTTGCCACTTGAGCCAATTCCAAGATCAAAAATGTGTCTAAAAAGTGGCATGCTTGTATAAACATTGTCCACGTTTAAGTACCACCCCATAAGGAAAAATGGTGACACCATGTCCTTTGCCACTGCTCCCCATGTAGTATGGGCATCTGGGGGGCTCCACATCTTTTCCCTCATATATCTGAGAATTATATGTATAGCTTGTTGCCTTCTCACAGAGCTTATACATTTTGACCCCCGACCTGGCACACTTGCTGGGGAGAAACTGTTTGAATGCAAGGAGGAGAGAAAAATTAATGAGAGATGCAGATGTTTTGTCGTGGCGTATATATAGGTGTGTTCAAAATAATAGCAGTGTGTTGAAAAAAAGTGAATAAAGCTCAAAATCCTTCTAACAGCTTTTATTTCCATACACGCAAATGCATTGGGAACACTACAAATTCTATTCCAAATCAAAACATGAAGAAAAATATATCAAATTTGTGTTGTTCCTCTAAAAAATTGAAAAGTGAATATTAGACTGTTCAAAAAAACAGCAGTGTTTGTATTCTTCTTTACAAACTCAAACATTCACTATATAAACTGAAAAATGTTTGAAGATTTTGCTTTCCTTTGAATCACTTAATGAATATTTAGTTGTATAAGCACTGTTTCTGAGAACTGCTGGACATCTGTGTTGCATGGAGTCAACCAACTTCTTGCCCCTGTGAACAGATATTCCAGCCCAGGATGATTGGACTACATTCCACAGTTCTTCTCTATTTCTTGGTTTTACCTCAGAAACTGCATTTTTGATGTCAACCCACAAGTTTTTTATTGGATTAAGATCCGGGGATTGGGCTGGCCACTCCATAATGTCAATCTTGTTGGTCTGGAACCAAGATGTTGCATGTTTACTGGTGTGTTTGGGGTCATTGTCTTGTTGGAACACCCATTTCAAGGGCATTTCCTCTTCAGCATAAGGCAGCATGACCTCTTCAAGTATTCTGATGTATTCAAACTGATCCATGATCCCTGGTATGCGATAAATAGGCCCGATAAATAGGCCCAACAGCGTAGTATGAGAAACATCCCCATATCATGATGCTTAAGCAAACATGCTTCACTGTCTTCACAGTGTACTGTGGCTTGAATTCAGTGTTTGGGGGTCGTCTGACAAACTGTCTCCGGCCACTAGACCCAAAAAGAACAATCTTACTTTCATCAGTCCACAAAATGTTGTGCCATTTCTCTTTAGGCCAGTCAATGTGCTCTTTGGCAAATTGTAACCTCTTCAGCACGTCTTTTTTTCAACAGTGGGACTTTGCGGGAGCTTCTTGCAGATATCTTGGCTTCACATAGGCGTCTTCTAATTGTAACAGTACTCACAGGTAACTTTAGACCTTCTTTGATCTTCCCGGAGCTGATTGTTGGCTGAGTCCTTGCCATTTTGGCTATTCTTCTATCCATTCGAATGGTAGTTTTTCGCTTTCTTCCACGTTTTTCAGGTTTTAGTTGGCATTTTAAAGCATTTGCAATTATTTTAGCTGAGCAGCCTATCATTTTCTGCACTTCTTTATATGTTTTCCCCTCTCCAATCAGCTTTTTAATCAAGATACGCTGTTCTTCTGAACAATATCTGGAACGACCCATTTTCCTCAGAATTTCAGAGAGAAATGCACTGTAACCAGCATGTACAACATTTGCTGCCTTCCTTCCTTAAATAAGGGCAATAATTGCCACCTGTTTTTCAAAGAATGAATGACCTCACTAATAGAACTCCACACTGCTATTATTTTGAACATGCCCCTTTCAATTAGTGATTCAATTACTCAGAATCAGCAGCATGCATGTCATGACTGTTGGGTCTGTTGGACTTCTATTACTCTACTACACCTGCTAGTAAAATATTTGCCATGTAGAAATATAATTTCTACCAAAAACAGTGATTGATCAGGTTAGTGATGTCTGAATGCTATTATTTTGAACACAACTTTACATCTGCAAATTTCTGTTTAAGATAATTTATGAGCGGCTGGAGCCGATTATATTCAGGGTCACCCCGAGGATGATAGAGTGTATTGCCCTTGAAATGCATAAATCGCATTATATTCTCATATCTATGGCTGGCCCTGGCAGCAGAGAACACGGGCATATGATGAATCAGATTTGTGGACCGCGACGCATTCTTTTTAGTAATGCCCATGTTGAGGGTTAGGCCAAAAAGAAAATTTAACTCGGAAACAGTAATAGGTTTCCATGCAAATTATCTGGCAAGGTTTGAATTTGGGTTGGCGGCAATAAATTGTTTTGCATATAAATTGCTTTGGTCCACAATAGATCCATACAGATCTTCCATGACAAACAGCTCCAAAAAATTCAAAGGGAGTAGTTAAATTTGCTTTTTCCGCCTGAATTCTGGGTTGACAAGGATGTACTAGGCCAGTTCACCAAAAGGTAGTGCGCACTGCCTGCTGCATATGAGAATCATTGTGAAATTCTAACACCTCAGCAACCTGAGCACTGGGTCGGGTATGCCTGACCTAAGCAGGGACCTCTTCATTGCCTCAGCTATCTCTCGGGGTGTCGATGCTCTCTACAGGTTCGTATTCTGAGTCTGATTCTGTCAGTGAGGCTTCCCCTTCACTCTCATCTGACATACTGAGAATCCTGTAGGCCTCTTCACCAGTGTACCTTTCTTTGGTCATTTTGGCCACTAAAGTTATAGGTACCTAGGGTGACTCACTGCAAAAAGAACACCTGGCTGTCAGGGACTGCTTGAACTGCTACAAAAAATGTTACCTGCTATTGCTAGCAGAGATCAGGACTGATCGTGCTAACGCTGCAGTTTTGTGTGTAATGTATCAAGTGACAGTGATCTACTGTCTGGGGGGGGGTGGCAGAGGGGATAAACACAGATGCTGGCAGGTGTCGGGGCTGATCCTGCTAACGTTGCATTTTTGTGAACACCATACTATTGTGGACACTAGTGTAGTTGTGATCTGATCAAATATATTGACCTGTTCAGACACTATGTTAGCAATGGAAG
This sequence comes from Staurois parvus, assembly GCF_062004578.1. Taxonomy (NCBI): domain Eukaryota; kingdom Metazoa; phylum Chordata; class Amphibia; order Anura; family Ranidae; genus Staurois; species Staurois parvus. The sequence continues at coordinate 7,043,934 of NW_028318511.1, forward strand.
TTTATAGTGTGTCTGTGAGAATGTTCCTGGAAATCAAAGGGTTAAATGTGATGATGTGTGGGTTACATGTGAAGACTTAATGTAGTGGAGGGCAATCTAACACTATCTGGGAGGGATGCTGGCTGGCGTTAACTGTACAAATGACACTGGTGACAGGGCAGTGAAAGGCTTAACTGGGGGGAGATTAGGGGGTTAAATGTGGCAAACTAAGTGTTTTTAGTATAAAGTATGCTGTTTTTACTTTCTCTAGAACTGAAAAGGGCTCCAGGAGAAAAGATTGCATCATTTTCTGATTTGCTACAACCAATCAGCAGGTCCAGGCCGAACATCATTGGCCTGGATCTGGTAACTGATCGGTGCTGTACCAAATCACAGTACAACTGGGCTGGTGGGGTGGGATTTTGCACAGGGAGTCCACTCTGTACCAGTAAAACTGATATAGGGTGGTTTCCATTGTGCTTTACACCCTGGTCACATCGGGTGCGACTTGGCGTGCGAATTGCATGCCCTGTGACTTGCAAATCGTATGCCAAGTTGCACCCTATTGTCCGTTATTAGAGTGGTCATATCGGTGTGCTTCCAACTTGGTAAGAGCCCCACTGATTAGTAAAGTAGTGCATGCACTACTTTTGTTGCGATTTGCATAAACATCTGTGTCAGATATCTTGCAAATCACAACTGAAATTGGCATGTCCCCCAACATTGAAATTGTGTGGCTTCACTGTAAGCACGATTTCAAAATTGGCTTTGATGTGTACGGGGGCTTAGTCAACACAATGGGGTTGATTTACTAAAGGTATATATACTTTGCACTTCAAGTGCACTGCAAGTGTAGTTGCTTTAGATCCGAGGGGAATCTCTGAAATGAGGCAAAGCTCTGCTGATTTCTTTCATCCAATCATGTGCAAACAAAAATGCTGTTTTTTTTATTTTCCTTGCATGTTCCCCTCAGATCTTGAGCAACTGCACTTGTAGTGCACTTCCAAGTGCACTTGGAGTGAACTTGCAGTGCACAGCCTATTTGCCTTTAGTAAATCAACCCCAATATCACCAACCTTAGAGTTGAGCAGTTTCAGTATGAAGGGATTTGAGGGGTTCCTAGGTCATGAAGGACAAACCAGGATTCTGTACACTCTTTCTATTGCAAGGTATTGAAGCAGTCTTTTCTGAATGTTTCCAATAGCCAGCATTTTCTGAATTCCAGAGTGTTTAGCTTCCACGCATTCAGGCAGACCCAGAATTTAAATATTGTTTCTTTTTTGCATATTTTCCATATCTTCCAACTGTTGTTATTAAATATTTTATCTCTTGTACATTGTATGTTGCCATTGGTGAGATGTCATCTGCTAGTGAGCACACTCGATTCCAGTAGTGCATTGCCTTATTTTTACATTTCTGGTCTCACTATAGCAATGTCCTACTTTATAGCAAAGTATACCAGTGTAAGTGCTTCTACAGTGATGTTAAATTGGATGTTTAGTGGCAGCCTGCAAAATAATGTCTGCTTATATTGGCTTCCAAGCCACGCCCCATGTTTCAATAATTGTAATAACAATCAGTCTGGGGGTATATGTGTTAATGCCAGGTTGTTAATATTAGTTGATTAAAGCAAGAACTGTGACCCCATCAGTAGTATATAAGGCAAACATTGTACATAGAGTCCTTTTTATGGTATTTATGAAGATATGTATGCATCTTGAAGGTGTTATTTTAAACCCTGCGTCTGATTCAAATAAACACCGCCTTGAGCACATTTTAAGTTCTACAATTTCCTATAGGAATGAATGATAGCATTGCAGCTTTGTGGCCCCACCAGGACAGAATGCAGTGGGTCACAATACAGAGATTTTGTTCATTAAGACACAATAGGGTTGATTTACTAAAACTGGAGAGTGCAAAATCTGGTGCAGCTGTGCATGGTAGCCAATCAACTTCTAACTTCAGCTTGTTCAGTTAAAGTGTTACTAAACCCAGGACCCTGCATTCACTATATCTGGTCTCCCACAGTACACAAAACATGGAAATGCAATTATTTTAGTAAATATAAACTGCTAAATACATTTTCTCATCAGCAGTTAGAGCAGTCTTGTAACTTCTATCAGTGTTTAGCAGAGCACTGGTTAAAGCTTGTAGGAGGAGTTTTCTTTCTGCTCTAGTAGAATGCAGAACCCCTGACCTCTGTCTGACCCCTGGCCTCTGATTGGCCCTGTGCTGATCACATGAACTCTCCGAAGAAAAAAAAACACCTCTCTAGCAATACACACTAAACTGAGCATGTGCAGAGTGTCTCCGCATGATAAGTCTTATCAGGAGATAAGAGGGGGTCACTGGAAGAAGGGGAAGTTTAGATAAGTCAGGATCAAACAGCATTTTTACACAATGCAGACTATTACACCCTTTTTTTCCACAGTGAGTACATCAAGAATGCTTTACTGTATATACAGACTGATTTTACTGTTGTGGGTTTAGTAACACTTTAAGCTTTGACAGAAAAACCTGGAAGTTGATTGGTTTCTATGCAGAGCTGCACCAGATTTAGCAATCTCCAGTTTTAGTAAATCAACCCCACTGCATTAGATAGCCGATTCAAAATCACAGAAAATACTACAAACAATAAATCGTGGCATTTTGTGCAGCAAAGTGGCAGTGTGAACAGCCCTAAGAAAAATAGATAAGATACTTTGGTCTTGCTTACATAGTAATGTTCTGAGATGCTGAACAATAGTTAATCACGTCACACTCAATCCTGCCACAGCCTGAGATGTTAACATTGCCATGGTAAAATGCAGAGAGGAAGGAGGCACAAAAGGCTAATGAAGGCCTGAAAAATTGGCACTTAACAAATCTTCGTTGTTGAAAGAACCTTAAAGAGTGTTCCCTCGCTTCCATGCTTTTAATTTAATTGAATTGAATTGACTCCCAGGTGTGTGAATTTGTACCATGAAATATCAAATATATTAATTCTTATCTTGAAAATTCGATTAAAATGTAAACATAGATTGCTAGATAGGACAGCATTAATTCTAAAGTACAATATGTGATAGAAGCAATACTTTAGTGTAGCGCTCCCCAAAGGCCCATTGGATGTTTTGGTCTCTCCTTCACTGCACCAATGATAACTCACCCTTTCCTGGACCCCAATGACATTTTGACATACCTAGCATGCTTTCAATTGGCTTTATTTACCAGTTAAAGCCTGGTAAAAGAAAGGAGTTAAAAAGAAACAGTAAACACAATGTATACGCAAATACGGGAATGTACTCCCTTAACCCTACAACCTATATACAAATAAGGCCCTGCCCACAACACTGGCCAGGGAACTTGGTGACAAAGTCCTGTAGGAATTTAATACTCTTGTTTTATAGCTCTCTGCAGCAGTAACAGCCCTCATACCACGTGGTCGTGGCACAGCAACAGTCCCTTCTTGGCAGCATCCAACAGCATTAGTGGCACAAGCAGTCTTTCTCTCCTTTGCAGCAGATGGTGCCCAGGGACCCCACTCTGCATGCAGGTCTCAGCAGCATCTCTCGACACTCTCCCAGATGGGTCTCTGCAGCCCCCAGGGATCTCAGCCCATGATGTGGGTCCCCCAAGCTCCACTCTAGACCACCTGCCCACATGTGGTGCCTGAAGAACTTTTGAGTTCTGTTCCCAGTAGGTAAGGCTTAGCCTCCTGACCAATCAGGTCATGTCCCTTGTTTGCACAACAGCCAATCACAGTCCAGTTTCTCTGCCAGCACAAGATTAAAAAACCTTACAGGAGTTTAATTTTGTGAGTGCTGCTGGGCAAGATTGGTTAGCACTGCTGGGAGAGCTTGGCACTACACTAGCAACTTACTCAGATCAGCTTTCAGGGCACATTTTAACTGGCATATTTTAATACATTTTGTTGAATCAAATAACTTTGCATGTTATTTTTTCAGTAAAGCGCATTCTGTTAAACAAAGGTTATTACACAGTACTATGCTTGTTAGAAGAGTATAACGTTTTGTAGAATTACGTTCATTCATCAATATTTAACTGGTATTTCCACCCAAAGGTAATATTTCAGTTATAGGCAAAGAATTATGGGCTAAGGAGCCTCATTGCTTTAGTTGCATTTTTCAAAATGTGACATTAATTAATAATCTGAGATTAGCACCCACTCATACTTTATTTGGCAAGTGTACAAACATAGAAACTCAAGCATAGATATCTCACTACTGGACTGCCTGAGAGACCTAAAAACCCTTTAGGTCATTCAACTCACCACCAAGTGAAAAAATACTTTTTCTGTAGTTTTTTGCTATAAATCAGCTTCCAAGTGCAGTTTATATTGATTCATTAGCCAATACAAACTAATAATGTTGAGGCTGTCTAAAATTACCTCAAATGGATTTACTAGAGAAGTTAAATTACTCTCCCCCACGAATATAAAACTATCATTTTTTTACTCTATTGAAATCTTGACATGTATGTATTAGTATATACACAAACAAATTTAACTGCGCAAATCCTCCACTTCTACAATGAACAAAGCTGCAAACACTTTAACCATTTCCAAACCGGGCACTTTTACCCCCTTCCTGCCCAGGCCATTTTTCAGGTTTCAGTGCCCTCACACTTTGAATGACAATTGCGCGGTCATACAACATTGTACCCAAACGAAAATTTTATCATTTTCTTCACACAACTAGAGCTTTCTTTTGGTGGTATTTAATCACCGCTGGGGTTTTTATTTTTTGCTAAATTAACAAAAAAAAAACCAAAAGTTAAAAAAAACGCGTTTTTCTTTGTTTCTGTTATAAAAGTTTGCAAATAAATAATTGTTCTTCATAAATTTAGGCCAAGATGTATTCTGCTACATGTCTTTGGTGAAATAACCCAAATTAGGAAGTATTTTTTAGTTTGTAGGAAAGTTATAGAGTTCACAAACTATGGTATAGATCTGAAAATTGATCAATCCTGAAGTACTGACAGCCAATCTAATTTCTTGAGGTCCAAGAATGTCAGAACAGTACAGATATCCCCCAAATGACCCCTTTTTGTAAAGTAGACAGTCCGACGTACTTCATAAGAGGAATGGCGAGTTTTTTGAAGTTGTATTTTTTTTGTCATAATTTTTCGGAAAATGAAAAAATGTAAAAACTTATTTTCACTATTTTTGTTTTTACATACTGTCACCAGTGCAGTACAGCGTCATCATATAACTGGCATGGCAGTGATCAGGGACACTGACTGGTGACAGTATGAAAAAAAAAATATATATATATATTTTTTTTATTTATTATTGTTAATTTTTTTTCATCTTTCACTATGACCAAAGTAGTATAATGTTACCATAGTAACATTGTGCTACTATGGGGAAGTGATCAGTATCTTTTTTTTACACAATTTGCTTATAGCAAAGAAATACTTTGCTATAAGCAAGGATTTACCTGAATGACATCGATTCATTCAGGGGTTTTTTTTTTTTGTGCTTAGCTGTGATTTGCCCACGGTTATTCACATGACATGTGCATGTGATCGCTGTGACCATTCACAGCTAGACACTAGTATACAATGGATGGCATGAATGAAGCCATCCATTGTATACAACTGTCATGTGACCTGCTGTGATTGGTCACAGCAGGTCACATGGTACCGGCAACAGGGCTGGTACTCAGATCTGTCATCGGCCGTGTCCGAGGTACACAGCCGGTGACAGATCGCACCGCTGCGAGGCTCTGCAGGTGCGCAAACTGCGTATGCCCGCGAGGAGGCCATATGGCGTCCACCTGGAACGCCAAAGGATTTTGCTGGCTGCCAAACGGCCTTTGGCCGGGCGGCTAATGATTAAGAGGATATCCTCTCTTAATTTAAACAAATGAAAAACTATAAATGTTGCACTATGTGTGAAAAAATCAATAAAATAAAATACACATGATAAATGTGCAAACAACCGTAAACATAGTGTGTGAACAAATTACTGTATGAAAACAGTAAGGTATATAGTCCATATACAGGGCAATAAAGTCCATGTGAATGATGACCTCCACAAATAATTTGTGAGGTTTTTTTGTTCTTTGAATATAGTATTGATGATATATATTCTCTTTCATCCAATTAATCCCCAATCATGTGCAAACCACCACCATGTGAATAAATGGAGGCTTACCAGATGATAAGACCCCTTAACTATAGGGGGTCATTATCAGCTTTATGTCTATGAGCTTCCATATCCTGTCAGGACCCAAGACCTTTCAAATCGTATCAGGACCCAGAATCCGCATATATCAATGAGCCATCCCCATTGCGATTTTAAGATAGTGTCATGGAATATAAAGCATGCTCCTCTGCTGACAAGTCCACCAATGTCTCCTCTCTACTTCCTCCCAACTCACTTCTCACTTGGAACGTCCTGTCTGTACCTGACATCACTTTCTGTCAGACAGAGGAGCATGCTTTATTTTCCTTGACACTATCCTGACACCACAATGGGGATGGCTCATTCATATATGCTGATTCTGGGTCCTGACATGATTTGAGAGATCTTGGGTCCTGACAGGTCATTGAAGTCTGGATGATAACTCATTGACATAAAGTTGACAATGACCCCCTATAGTTAAGAGGTCTTTTCATCTGATAAGCCTCCATTTATTCACATGGTGGTGGTTTGCACATGATTGGTGATTAATTGGATGAAAGAGAATTTATATCATCAACACTATATTCAAAGAACGAAAAACCTTCTCACAAATTATTGGTAGAGGTTATCATTCATGTGGACTTTATGGCCCTGTATATGGACTCTATACCTTTCTGTTTTTATACACTAATTTGTTCACTCACTATGTTTATGGTTTTTTCACATTTATTATGTATATTTTATATTATTGCTTTTTTTTACATGTAGTGCAACATTTATAGTTTTTTCATATATTAGTATATGTTATGAAATGCATTTTATACAAACCAAGTTATGATTAAGGATCACTGAATAAAGGAAAGAGGAACAGTCATATAAAATATAAAGACTGTCAGGTTGCTTTTAACAAGATCTCTATACAAGATCTCTCTACAGGGAATATCTGTTGCTTGCACTGTCTAGAAAGAATTATTATTTTAATATAGATAAACTCAGCCATTCATAGGGAACAAGGGTTTTTGCCTTATCTTGCACTGGGACTGATCCTGGTATGAACAAGCCCTTAAGCAGTACAGACAGTGGTGCTATTGGAACATATGCACAAACCCAGAGCACCCAGTCGGCATTGTGCCTGGTCTGTGATTGATTCTAATTGGTATTATGGACTACTGCACTTTTACACATTACTTATTTGCTCAATTAATAAACTTGAGAGTGTTCAGCATCCTTTTGATACCATTTCACCTCTGGAGAAAGAAATTTGTTAGCTGCCATTGCTGACTTATTTTAGAAAATGCATGCACCAGTCCAGTTTATCTTTTCTTTACCACTTGGTGAGTTGCTGACCTAGAACAAGCACAGGTTAATCAGGTGTCAGGATAAGATCATAGAGTATGTATCTTTGAAAAACATCTGCAAGGTCAGATTCCCATCAATAAGTAAATTCAATTAATGACAATTTACTTTTAAAATGTGTCTTTCCCCCATTGTTCATGTTCACCAGAGAAAAAAACTGAATTATAATTTTTTGTATTCACAGCCTTTCATTCTGACACAGAAAAGCTGCAAATCCAAAAACAGTCTTTAGTGTAGGATCTTAATGCTAAAATCTATCGTATAACTGGCATGTGCAGATCAGAGCACACAAACAATATCTCTGCATGCCTCATTGAAGGGAGAAACTGATTAACATGGATCAAAGAGCAGATAATTGCCTACCTTAAATGCCAGAATGGCTTATAGAACATCACAAAACAATACATTTATTTCCACTGCTATGTAGTCCATTCTGCAAAATGAACAGAATTAACCAATCACCTCTCTCCCATCATTGCTGCCACTGTTATCCATGCATACTATTTATTATTATTATTATTATTATTATTATACAGTATTTATAAAGCGCCAATAGTTCGCTCAGCGCTGTACATTACAAAGGGGGACAGAACATGTGACAGAACAATACCAATACAATGCAGAACATGAGGGGATTGAGGGCCCTGCTCTTTCGAGCTTACAATCTAGGAGAGCAATTCTATGCAACAAGTGAAACTAGTCAGTGGGGTTGATTTACTAAAACTGGAGCGTACAAAAACCGGTGTAGCTGTCTATGGTAGTCAATCAGTTTCTGACTTCAGCTTGTTGAATTAAGCTTTACATTAAAAAAAAAAAACGAAAGCTGACTGGTTTCTATGAAGAGCTGTATGAGATTTTGCACTCTCCAGTTTTAACCACTTGCCCTCCAGAGGATTTACCCCATTTCCTGACCAGGATATTTTTTGCAATTCGGTGTTGCGTTATTTTAACTGACAATTGCGCGGTCATGCAATGCTGCACCTAAATGAAATGTATGTTCTTTTTTTCCCACAAAAAATTGATCACCTATGCATTTTAAATTTTTTTGCGCTATAAACAAAAAAAGACCAACAATTTTGAAAAAAACAAACAAATATTTTTTACATTTCGCTATAAAACATATCGAGTGAAAAAATTTTAAAAATCACATTTCTTCAAAAATTTAGGCCAAAATGTATTCTGCTACATGTCTTTGCTAAAAAAAAATCCCAATACATGTAAATGAATGGGTTTATGTGAAAGTTATAGCGTTTACAAGTGGCGGTATATATATATTGGAATTTTTATTTTTAGCTTTTTTATACTTATAGTGGCGATCAGCGACTTATAACAGGACTGCGGGAATGCAGTGGGCATTCTGGCACTGGGTAGGAACTGACTAACTGTCACTGACATCTCTATGACACTAATACAGTGGTTAGTGCTAATAAAAAGCACTGGCACTGTACTATAGACACTGGACAGGAAGAGGAAGGGGTTAACATCTGGGGTGATTAAAAGGTCAACTGCATGCTGTGTGCTATTTTATTATGTGTGCTGTGTGTGTTTTACTAGGGAAACATGCTGCTGTGTATTTCTCTGCTGTGTAGAGAAATACACAGCAGCATGTTATTGCTGGCAGGAGAGAGACCTGTGTTGTTTACACACAGGTCTCTCCCTTGTCAGTGTTATTCGGTGATCACCGGGTGCCGACGGAGAATCTCTGTCCAGGACCCGATGATTGACATCTGTAGCCGCCAATGGCGGTGCAGGTAGGGCGGCGTGTGCACCCCCTACCTGGAAATGAAAATCACGTATATATACGTGACTTTGCGCAGCTCTGCCACCGTGTAGCAGTATTTCTGTTATAGGGCAAACTGGTTAATAAATCAACCCCACTTCTTTGTAAACAACAATAGACAAAATGCAAAGAACACTTCTGAAATGCGTGTTAACTTATTCTTTTTTCTGCTTTGTCTTGCATTTAAAGCCCAACTCTGAGCAAAACAAGAATTCCATTCTCACTCTCCTCTGACTGATTGCCATAAAAAAAAACCTCAAAATTCCCTTTGACTTATCTGAAGCCACTATCATGTGTCATTTGGGTCTGTGTCTTCTCTTCTCTGGTGGGGTCCTTCCTCCAGTGTCCATTTCAGTGCCTGGAAGATGAGGACACCTCCTATTGGTGGCGATGGTACTTCCAGTGGTGGAGTTCTTTCAGATCACTTCAGAGGCACAGGGACAATGAAGGGACTAGTCCGGGAAATAGGTAACAATCATGGTGAAATTGCTGGTCATCAGGGCAGGAAATTATCATTCCACATAGAGAAAACCGCAACTTAGAGAGGGTGCACCACAGCATATCAATGACCTGTTGAAATTTCATTTTTGCCTGTGGTTGGGATTGGAGACTCTGGGAAACTTATTGGTACAACCATTGTTTTACATTGGGCCTTCCATATGTTAGAAACATCAGGTATCTAGAGTGTTTGAGAAGATTCCAAGCATTGGTTCTCAGATCACCACATGAATGATAAAAGAGATGAGAGTATGCTAGTGTGTTATTGCAAAACCTAGATGAAAAAAAAGCTTAAATACTGGGCAGGGAAGTTGTACTCCCTATAAATGTCCATGTATGACTTTATTTTAGCTGGAGTTTATCTTTACTTGTAATCTACAACAAAACTTCTTCTCTGGAGGAGTTTAGGGGAGGCAAGAGTAAAGGTCTTCCTTTTTCTCTGTTCTAATGTGAAGTACCCTTGGTGAGAGACGTTGGTTTCAAATTTTCTATGCTTTAAATGGTATTGCTGCCAAATTGGGATAACATCTGCTTTATATTTGTTTCATGCTCCATATCACATTGCAAAAACTAGAAAAAAATTAAATATTAAAACGTATCTTTTTAGATGCTCTTTTCTGGAACTTCTAGTTTAAAAAAATCTACTTAGTTCTTTGTTATGCGGACCAGGAAGCTGTGTTTACCATATTTAACTCTGTCTGGTGGCAAATATCTTATCAGTTGTACTAGATTTGAACACTATGAACGTTGATTTACTGGAGAGTGCAAAGTTTGGTGCAGTTCTGCATTGAAACCAATCAGCTTCCAGGTTTCAGTGTCAAAGTTTAATTGAACAAGCTGAAGTTACAATCTAATTGGCTACCATGCACAGCTGCACCAGGTTTTGCACTGTCCAGTTTTAGTAAATCAACCCCTGTCTGTCTTAAATACAGGTTAAATGTTTATTAGTAGGGTTTCTCTATTCTATGTTTAAGTGAACTGGATATTTTTTTTTTAGCTCTATTGTGTGACACTAATTTAGTGAGTGGGTTTTGTTGTCTTTTAGCTTTCAATGATCAGCATAGTAAACCTTCAGCTTTGTGTTGTACTTTGCTACTTCAGAAAGCCCAGCTACCATGCTAAATAAATCGTTTTGAAGGATTACCATGTATGAAAGTACTATTATTCACATATGTACATGTGCATGGAAGTATGTAATGTAACCAGTTCTTTATAGGTCTTCTATATTATTGTTAAGTATGTACAGTCGCCAAAGGTACATTGCTTATAGGAAAAACCTGACTGAAATGTAACTGGACACAAAAAAATCTTTCAATAAAGGGTTAATTGCTAACAAGTGTTCAATCCCTTATAGGCTTTAATTCCTCTAACAGCCTACACACTCAAGTGCATTGAATTAAATGTTAGGATGTAGCAATTAAAGGACTGTAAAGTGTTGCTGGCACCTCTGACAACAAGGGTTAGTCAACTGTCAATCCTGTCTGAGTCTGTGACATTGGTGGACTTTAAAGAGATTAGCCCCAAAACCTCAATTAGCATGGCTGTTAATCTTCTCTGTGAGACATTAACAAATAACCCTGTGTGAGGAGATTTAAATAATCTTATTTGTAATGATAAGATACTTTGTACTCCATAGGCAGACAAGTATAATGCAGTATATTAGACCACATCAGGGACTTGTGTGAGCTGGACAGTAAGGTACATATCATACTATACCAATGTCTATTTAAACTATTATGTTTGCTTTAACAGAAGTTAATCATTAAATGTTCACAAAGAAAAAAATAAATAAATGCACATAGTTTACACAGGAGCCTGCAAAACATTGCACATGTAATCAGAAGACCACAGGTGCAATGTCAGGTTCCTGAAAACTCTTCTTCCAGCTCTCTGCCCATACCTCTGTATGGACATTCAGTTGGAGGAAGTGTCAATGGACTACGAGGAGTCCACTGATCACCACACTCCATTGAGAACTACAATTCCGTCTCCTGCGGTGGAAGGAGGGGTTTGTAGTTCATTCATCCACACATCTCTGCTGCTGACATGCTGTCAGGGTGGAGGGGGTGGCGCTCTGGGGGTGGGTTGCTTACCAACATATGTTACATCATAAATATGAGTGTAACATGTTGCTAAAGCTGGAGTTAACCTTTAATAATAGGGGGTGATTTCAGAATTAACCTCAGATTTCACCATGCAGACTGAATGGGCAAATTTACCTGAAAAAGATCACATAGCTTTGTTTTCTGGGGAATAATGACTTTGTAGCTAAACAAAACTAAAAATCTAACCCTCCAAAAGTGTGTCAGAGTTAGAGGTTCTGCAAGTGGATTTTCTCTGCAAGAGAGCAAAGATTCCAGAGACAGGGGTAAGCACAGGTAAGTATTAAAGTGTTACTAAGCCCACAACAGTAAAATCAGTCTGTATATGCAGTAAAGCATGCTTGTTATACTCACTGCGGAACCTAAGGGGTTAATCATCCACACTTTGTAAAAAGACTGTTTGATCCTGTCTTCTCCGGTCCTCCCCTTTTTCTACTGTCCCCAGTCCATCTGCTGAGCTTTAGGAGACACTCTGCACATGCTAAGATTAGTGTGTATTGCTAGAGAGTTTTTTTATTTCTTTGGGAGGGTGCATGTGATCAGCACAAGGCCAATCAGCACTGTCCAGAGAGAGGGTCAGGGGTTATGCAGCCTCATAAGTCAGAGGAGAATGAAAACTCCTCCAACAAGATTAACCAGTGCTCGGTAGGATACTGATAGAAGTCACAAGACTGCTAAATACTGCTGATGAGAAAGGGTATTTCGCAGTTTATATTTATTAAATAAATGCATTTCCATGTTCTGTGTACTGTGGAAAACCGAATATAGTGAATGCAGGGCACTGGGTTTAGTAACACTTTATTTATCTTCTTTTGCGAGTATGCAAAATCAGTGGAAAGGTTGGAGCCTCTGTTAAGCTTTTATTACTCTGTTTGCCCTTTGGGTTGATTTTCCTATTACTTTCTTTCACAATGGAAAACCTAAGACAGAAAAACAATTTAGTACAGCAAAGAAGGGTTAACACTTCTGACAATGTTTTGATTTCTGTTTATGCCTTGCTCTTACACCTACAACAAGCTAACTGATATATCTTGGAAACATGAAGCCTGGAAGCAATAAACCATCGGAACTCATTTACCAACAACAATCAAGCCTACTTTTGGAATTTAAATCTGAGTGATGGGAAATAAATCAGAGTGAAAGGAAGTTATTAGACCTCAGAAAGTAGACCCACCCTCCCTATGTGTAAGCTCTCTATCTGGCTGCGGGTTATGATAAATTGAGCCAACTTTATAGCTTTAGCATGGTTGTAATGTTTTCTAGAGAGCATTATCAGTTTGCTGATTGCTCTTTAATATAAATTACTGGTTTAAAATCACTGGGCATCATAGTAGACATTCCATGAAATCTAATAAACTTCTAAGGGAATTAGATTTGTTTTAAAGCCAGCAGTTCATAGGCATTATATGCTCAAGAGCTGATGCTTGTGATTTTGTCAAGATAAGGCAATGGTTGGACCGTTTTTGAGGGTCAGCATATAGAGGGAGACCCATTAAGCACCAACACAACCAAAGGTAAATGTCTTTAGCGTGATTGAATTTCTCTTCTAATGTTGGATCATTTCTTTGTATGGAAAGTTTTCTTCCAACGTGTCATTTCTTTATATGAAAGTAGAGTCATCTACTTTGTGGCTATCACATACATATGCCCTGTCACATGATAATGTTCTAAATGTATATTTGAATTTCTGTAAACATTCAGCAGATATCTTGTGCTATTGACACCTTTCACAAATCCTATATATTAAAAGAACACACACAAAGGGTAACTTAAAAGTATGTTATTTAGCATTTTCTTTTCGGAGCTCCGCAGGAATTCCCAAAACACCACCTTGCTTACAGCACTCATTGATTCTCTCTTACTGTGTTGGGTTAAGTCTCCACTATCTGCCTCAGAGCTCCTGCATATTAGAACAAGCAGATCCTGCTCTTCCTTCTGTAGAGGGGCATTTTAATCACTGACAACAGCTCAAAACCTATTACCTTTCCTCCCCCCTCTATCAGTTCAACAAGCCTGCAGAACCAAGTGCCTTGAATTAGGGGTCAATATGTGGCATTTAATTAGCAAACTCATTTTCTTCTGAGCCCCAAAGAAACTGTGTTTCCAAAAATCCTTCAAAAATTCTCTTCTCTATCTCCCCATCATGTCTCCAGGCTTGCGGCATCCAGTTAAATATACACAAATAAATAAAACTCTCTTTGCAGTCCCATTACACTGATCTATTGCCACTGTCACATTCCTATTGTCTTTTTCATTTTTATCCGGTGTGTGAAAAATGCACATATATAGTTTTTCAAACCTGAGACAGATAGGTCTTTTTATTTTTCTATCATCATGCAATTTTCACTGCCATGCATTTGGGAAATGATTTGTATTTGGGAAGGAAGAAATCACAACAAAGGCAAATTTGTAGAGACCAGATGTCTTGCTGTCCTTAACATAAATATAATATGATGGGAGTTTCTGAGGTTTAAAGCCCAGAGGACTGGTGAACTGATAGACTCATCGCTTGTTACTTCTCCAATTTCCAGTATACTGTCCAAACTCAGAGTGCAATTTTCACCCACATTAGGTGTCACTGGGAAGTATATGAAGGCATGCATTTGTTCGAGACATTGCATTTATATATTGTGTGTATAGCATCTGAATAACTGCTGGTTGCTGAGTTAGAAGATGCGTGAAATTCTGAGGGAACACAAGAAGTCTGGAGATTCATTTAATTATAAAATAAATGTAAGAAAATTGTAAATTCTATATTACAATCTGAATAAAAATAAAGCAGGGTGCAGCGCTAAAGTGTTGTGTTTAGAACATATAAATATCTTATTGCAAAAAATCCAGTTGAATAAAATAACATAATAAAACAGTATTAAGGTGCAAGTAAAAAGTGTCACCTAATGGTGACTATAGGTGATTGGACACTAAGCCAAAATACAGTCTATGACGTGATCAGGAAAGACCCCAAATGATCTTCAAAAAAATCCAATGACTGGATCCGTGGATGAGGTGATAAATATATAAGGATTGCGCACTCACCAGATACGCAATCCCAATGCGCATTTAAAGTAGATACTCTCAGGACATCAAGGATCCTTATATGGGTCTGGTCAGATCTGGTCAAAACGCTCCTCACCACTTGATAGTGTTGCCACGTTTGGAAATGGCCGCTCTGCAGATGTAAATGGCTCCCACCGGAGCTCAAAGAACAAAGGAGGCCAGATAGTGTGATATCCTTATGGTAAGGAGTGTTTAATTCCCCAAAAAACCACAATACAGGCAGGAGCAAGAGAGATACTGACCATACATATGAAAAAAATGCAAATGGCGGCCGGGGCCCCCGTGGCGCCGGTCGGCGTGACGTCACACCGCTGTAGCCGCTCTGACGCGTTTCGTGCGAGGGCACGTAGTCATAGGGGGTTAGCTTACCATTACAATCTGTTTATTCAGGTTTTTCATATGAACAGAGTACAAAACAATACTCTTCGCAGAAGGGGCCAATAACACTTTGGGACTGACGAGGTTTTGAATATCGCAACAAATTTATTAAATCCATGTGCCTAGCAATTAAATATACTGTATTGTACTGTATGTCAACATGGATGTTGCGACAAAATAATAACAAGGAACCAATTCCCATGACATGGAAGTCATGAAGAGGAGTTCACTAGTCCTCCGCCAAGTATTGTATCCATGGGTCCCATGTTTTTGGTATTATTACGTATACTGTTTATTTATTTATTTATTTTACAATTAGATTTTTATTGAGAAAATTTTAATTATTCCAACATAAGCAATGTTTAATCATTCATCATGATCCAGTTTACTTTTGATTTAACATAATCAAAGGACGCCACCGACTGATCCCAACTCCGTGTAATTGTAATTCTAGCCACCAAGATAAAGTAAGATATCACACTTTTCAAGTGTTTAGGGACCCAACCAACACCTGGAAGCAGCATGAGCCTGCAGGAGCAACAGAACAGAGCATTCTGAGTGGTACTGTTTTAGCTTTTCTTGTAGATGATATAGTGCCCACCTGGCCACATTGTTGAAAACAGTAAGATGACGCTTGTGGGAACTTTTCGGCAACCATGCACCATCTAAGTAAAGTTTTTTATAAGTGGATTCCATCAGGGTCGTAATCATGGATAGTTGGATAAATTATTGGCTATATCTTGCCATTCAGTTAGAGTCAGTGTTACGTATGATCCCATTCCCATTGTTCTATATAAGGAAGTTCATGGGTCAGATCCACTTAAAGATTATATAGTTCAGAAGTATGACCCTTCGGGAAATGTCTGGTTTTACAACAGAGCTCAAATAAGATAAAGTGGGACACGTAATAGGAGGGTGCGGTCTACTCAGGATCCACAGCATGGATCCAATAGAGCTTATTGGGCAGGACAGTGCTTTCATGGTGACATACTAACAAAGTAGTATGTGCTAGTTGGGCTATTTGCCGTTTGACAAGATACAATAAGGTTAGGGAATTCTCAGGCTCCCCCTACAATCTAGGGTTATATAGTATCAACCGGTTGATTTGGGGTCTCTTGTTGCCCCATATGACGTGAAGAGTTTTATTATGAACATTATTATCAACAAGGCTGGGAACCAGGGAAGGATCCTAAAAGAATTCAGGATTCTAGGGAGAATGTTCATTTTAACTGAATGTTTCTTACCAAACCACGATAAAGATGAAATAGGCCATCTGTTCAAATCTGCTGTAATTTGTTTAAAGAGAGACAGAAAGTTTTCCCAATATAATGTGTTCAATGATGGAGTTAGTCAAATTCCTAAGCATGGGATTGATATGGAGGCCCTTTGAAATTCAAAATTATAATGAAGCAATGTGAGCATGGGTAGGGGTAGGGTACCATTTATGGCTTCATATTTATTCTTCTTTAAGGAGAGGTTTGAAATGTTTAAGAAAACTGGTATACGTTTAAACAAAGATGGAATTCTAGCCTGTGGAGAAGATATATACATAAGAACATTGTTAGGGGAAAAAGGAACATTTGTGTTTTACACAGATGTTTCTGTTTACGTTTATGACTGTGTTTCAACCTACATATGAAATTGATGTTCATTAGCAGCCTGCTTGGTATAATTGGTTAATCATACACTTGACTCTAATCCTACAAATTCTCTGTGTTTGTGCAAGTGCACAAAGTGTGCAAGTGTAAGGACTGATGCTGGTTTGAAGCCAAAGGGTAGTCACACCAAATATTGATTTGATTTAGATTTTTCTTCTGTTTGTCCACTTGCATTTTGTAAATTGATAAAAATAAACAATTAAAGTATATATTTTTGGAAGCATTCTTACTTTACAGCATTTCTTCACACCTTCCTAAAATGGTTGCACAGTATTGCATTAGAGAGTAGTTACACTCTCTGGATGTGTAATTATAGGAACCCATTTTCCGAAGAAACTCTGGCATACCTCAAGAGAAGTGAATGCACAAGAAATATTTGCACAAAATTTAGAACAGAATGTTAATCTCGAGCAAGGTTTCTTACAGTTGCAGAGAACAGAAAAACAGATTAGAGCATGGTGGGATAAAATATCTCTATAACAATATATGAAAGAGAATATGACACCAAGGAGACTAAGGTTTGATATTAGCCCCAATGATGGGATTGAGAATCCAGAATTACTAAAAGAATGATATCAGTTTTTCAATAACTGTGAACAAAAGTTATTACACAGGATTGTACATAGGAGGAAAATTAAACTGACCATTGTTGCAGAAAAAAAATCAAACCGTTGAAAGAAAAAATGATGTCATTCATAGATTTGCAGAAATATCAGGTGCATCAAAAAAGATACAGGATCATCTTCAGAAGTTTGATAATGAAATTAAGCAGAAAAAAAATAAAGAAATATCAAAGGCATTCTAAAGATTACAAGGAACAAAAAATCTATAAATGGCAGGAAGAGGAAAGAGAATTAGAATCAATGGATCCATCAGTGGAGAGAGAGAGAATATCCCCCAGGAAATAAGAAATAGGATACTAGAAAGAATAAATAAGGGAGGTACTAACAAAGCACCTTACAAGAAAAGGGAGATGAAAAATGCACCGAAATTTAATACCCTAGGCAGGAATGCACCAGAACAGAGGAAAAATAATTATCCATCTTGTGGCAGAATCCCCATTTCAAATACATTTGCACCCTTTGAGGAAAGATCCCCCAGAAATCATCCTTATTCCGATACATATTATCCAACATCAGATTATAGGGATCATCCCTCTAATAGACCTTTCAGAGGTCAATTTAGGTGAAAATTTTGAGATAGATGAGGCCCCCCTTATTATCAACAGGGGGGCATAGAGGGCATGGAAGGAGCCCTACAGAATCCGTCAATACCCCCAGATAGTAGAGGAAATAAGAGAAGAAGAGGTTGTAGAGGGGAGAGGAGCAAAAAGAAAAAGAGATTGTTAACGTTATGGATTTTCAATTTAATGGAGGCCCATTTTTCTCCAGAAGAATTACAGGTTTCAAATGAAGGATTGAAATTTGCCTCAGTCAAATTTTTAGAAAATGTGAAGATTTTATTGATATAAAAAAATTTGCTAGGAAAATGAATATTAAACAATTCTTTGATGATAAACAACATGAAGAAAAGATTGAGCAGGACACACAATATATTCACAGTGGATTAATAAACAATTCCACTTTTAACCCTAAATCTAAGGCATACCAGCATATAGAAGTATTTAAACATATGGTTCGAGAAGAAGTAAGAAATTTACAAGTAGACAAAAGAAAAATAAATAAGCAAATATGGGATGGTATTCGAACCCTGGAAGCAAGAAAAGGAGTGGTTATAAGGCCAGCAGATAAGGATGGGGTGGGAGGTTATTTTGAGAAAAGAAGATTGTGAATAAGAAATGGCCAGAATAATTAATGATGTAGACACATATACAAAATTAGAAGATGACCCCACCAAAAAAAACTAAAAAAGGAGTTAGAAAAGTGGGTTAAAGAAGATCATAAGAAGAAAATATTATCTAAAGAAGCTAAATATCTGGTGCCAAAGGTACCAAAAATACCGGTAATATACCAGGTACCTAAAATTCATAAGAATAAAACCAATCCACCAGGAAGACCCATCATTAGTGGGATAGGGTCTTTGTATTCTAGATTAGGAGAGTATTTAGATGTCTGCCTCCAGAATCTAGCAGGTAAAGGCAAGGCATTCTTAAAAGATAGCAAAGATCTTTTGAACCTACTTAAAAAAAATCCCTGTAAATAGCAATATAATTTTGGCAACAGTGGACATTGAGTCCTTGTATACTAACATCAAGCAGAAGGATGGGTTAAGGGCCATTGAATGGACCTTACACTCATATTCTAATCTAAAATCCCCCAGATAAAGTACATCTTGGAAAGCTTAGAAATGGCTATGGACAATAACTATTTTTGGTACAGAGAGGAGTATTACAATCAGATTAAGGGCGTGGCCATGGGTGCAAGATAAGCACCAAGCGTGGATAACATTTCTTTGAATAAGTGGGGGGAAGAGCTAATAGTTTCCAAACATCCTCCCCAATTAGTTGCATATAAAAGATTAATCGACAATATGTTTATCGTATGGGAAGGTACCAAAGAGGAGTTACAATCCTATCTGGAGGGACTAAACAATAACAGGTACAGTATAAGGTTCACTAGTAAGATTTATGAATGAATAGTGGAATTTCTAGACCTTCAAGTATGGAAGGAAGAAAAACATGTTGCGCACGTACACATTTTAAGGAAACATATAGAAATGGAAGTATATCAGTAAGGAGTTGTCACCATTTGGGATGCGTGAGAGCCATTCCAAAGGGACAATTCATGTGGATTAAAAGAAATTGTCAAAAAGAAGAAGACTTTAGAATTTAGACAAACAAACTAAAAGAAGGTTTGTAGAAAAAGCTTATAAAAAGGAATTTAGTAAAAACAAGAGATGGAGTAAACAGAATGGACAGAGAGAAACGTTTGAAGCAGAAGGAGAAAGCTAGGAGCAAATTTGATCTGGCCTTTATAATTGTGTACAATTTACAATATAAATGCATACAAAAATACCGGCCAATTTTACTTAACGACCACTCATTAAAAAGGATTTTACCAAAAAACCTCAGTTTATATGTAAGAGAGCTCCAGGGTTTAGGAATATGATAGTGAAAAATATAATTAATCCCCCCAGAAAAGAGGTAACATTCCTGGATAGGAAAGGTTTTTATAGATGTAAAAGATGCAGAGCATGTAAAATAATGAAGGATAAAATAGGATGTTGTCAGAGTTTGTCTCCACAATGGGGAAAAAATATCAAATTGATATATTTATTTCATGCAACAGCAGATTTGTCACCCATCTGCTGACGTGTCCATGCGGCGTATATTATGTACTCTGCACGACCAGAAAGTTATCCAAAAGGGTGGGAGAGCATTTAACAAACACTCAGAATGGTTTAAAAAAAACATTGTGTATCAAATCATTTTAGGCTGGTACATAATAAAAATCCTACACTCCTGTCCTTTTATGGTATAGATAGAGTCACCAAGCATTGGAGGGGCAGTGATTTAGTCCAGGAAATCTCTAAAATGAAACAAAATGGATATTTGAACTAAATTCTTTGGTACCTAATGGGTTAAATATAGGTATTGATTTAAATAGTTTTTCAACACATTTTTAGGGGAGGTAATCATTCATAGGCTTATATTTATTCATCTAAGAGAATTCCATTATTATTGCAAAAATTGGAAAAATGGGAATATTAGTAGGTATAAGTATTTAGTAATGCATCTATTTAAAAGGCAATAAAGAGAGAGGGTAAAAGGGAAAGGGTTTTCACCCAAAAGTTGTATTATCTTTCCATTTTTTTTTTTCCACTAGATGGCATTCCTATTTAGATAGGCTTGAATTTTAAATGGAGGGGGCCAAAGGAATTTTTAGTCCTTTACCAAATTCTTATATATTTTTAAATATCTTTTTCTTGTATTATAATACTGTAATTGTTATGTAAAGATTGTATGTTGTTTCATATTAGCTTGTTTTGGTGAGCATACCTCGGCTGTAATGCACTCAGGGCTAAATAATATTGTAACTCAGGGAATTGCCATATTATGGTAGTCCTATTAGGCCCAACCGATAGGAAAACTAGGCAAAGTATATAAGGCCCAGGGAAAATGGCGGACGTGAGCTTCCTGAGGATGCTAGATAGATGAAACATGTAGAGGCAGAGTGTCGTGTCCAGCCACATCTGGGTTCATTGACGTCATATCCGTTTTCAGTCAGTGGAATGCACACCAGCTCTAGTGACACAAGCGTATTACAGCTGAATGTAATAGTGCTGAGGACTGAGCAGCAACTAATATAAGTGCAATATCTGTTCTTAATATACAACTTTTAATAAATGTACTACACCATGAGAAGTATATTTTTTTTGATTCATGTCATTATGGAATTGTGGGAATAAATGGAGAGTATGTGGAGAAGGAACCCACTGAGATTCTGATCCCTGCTAACACAAAGCGCATTAGACCTTCTTTTAATTAAGGGGTCATGGAGGGTTGGTGACTGCAATATAGTGGAACATGGTGGTGGAGCAAAAAGTGGATTTGCATGAAATAATTTATTCAGCACTTGAAGAATTCTTACAACTTTTTGGCACACAAATTGGTGTGGGACTTTTTATGGACTTATGTATATCTTGGTTCATGATATCACGGTTACACACTAACTTTTTCTTTGTAGCTAAATTATTGTTCATATATACATGTGAAGCACTGAACCTTTTTCAAACATTATGCCTCAATCTTGTTTTGCATCAATAATTAGGCCAAAACAAGACAGGATTTCACCAAGTTCAATCTCTCAGAATTCCTGTAGTTTTGACCAGAGATGGACACAACAAAACCATGTGACTATCTGCTACCAAATTTACAGTGACACAAGGGCAGCTGGAGCAAATCTCTAGATCTAACTTATCTCATTTTAACATTCAATCATTATAACTGTTTTGGAGAAACTGTCCACATTTTAACATACCTCTCCAATTCTTTTGAATGCCCTGGAGCAGGAGTTGACAACCTTTGAGGTGGAAATCTACCTGAACAACATGAAAGAGTTTTCTTCTTTTAAAGAGATTAACCAGCAAGGCCTAAGTAAATGGCAAGGAAAACTTAGAAAAATATAATAAACTAAATATAACTGTAAAAATATAGACTTAGCCTACCTTAAAAGTGGACAGTGTCAATAGGGCAGTGAACAGTGTGAGTAGAGTGTGTGGACAGTGTCAGTAGGGCAGTGGATATGTCCATAGGACAGTGGATAGTGTCAGTAGGGCAGTGAACAGTGTGCGTAGAGTGTGTGGACAGTGTCAGTAGGGCAGTGGATGTGTCCGTAGGGCAGTGAACAGTGTGCGTAGAGTGTGTGGACAGTGTCAGTAGGGCAGTGGATATGTCCATAGGACAGTGGATAGTGTCAGTAGGGCAGTGAACAGTGTGCGTAGAGTGTGTGGACAGTGTCAGTAGGGCAGTGGATGTGTCCGTAGGGCAGTGAACAGTGTGAGTAGAGTGTGTGGACAGTGTCAGTAGGGCAGTGGATGTGTCCATAGGGCAGTGGATAGTGTCAGTAGGGCAGTGAACAGTGTGCGTAGAGTGTGTGGACAGTGTCAGTAGGGCAGTGGATGTGTCCATAGAGCAGTGGACAGTGTCAGTAGGACAGTGGATGCTGTCAGTAAACCAATGGATTTGTCAGTAGGGCAGAGGTGTCAGTAGGGCAGTAGATGGTCTCAGTCAGTAGAGCATTGGATGGTGTCAGTAGTTTTTTATTTTTGTCATTTGTTTACCATTTTATTATTAATAATATTATTATTATATTTATTATAATTTTTTATATTATTTATTTAATTTTATTTGTTTATTTATTTATTCATTACAATTTTTTTGCAGCCCTGTTGGAGGGTTTGGTGAAATATCAGGAGTCTAAACAGATCCCTGTTGTTTCACTTTTGAAACAGAGAAAGGTGATTGAGAACGCAGTCCTGATTCTCTAGCTCTGCAGCCTCAGCTGCAAAGAATGAATGAACAGGAATAGCTCTGTTCATTCACAAACCAAAGCATAGTAATCACAGTTTATGGGGGGGGGGGGAGGGGTAGAAGTAATCTGGACAGGAGGGGCAGTGGAGGCGGCATATACAGGACCCGATCCCCTCCATTTCCCTACTGCAGGTGCTTAATGCCGTGGGGAGGGAAAAGAGGAGATGCAGGCTTTCAGCAGCTGCAGGAGGATAATGGAGGGAATCAGGTCCTGTATATGCTGCCCCCACTGTACCTCCTGTCCAGGTGTAAAATTAATGTGACTGGGAGGCTGCAAGGGCCCCCGGAAGCATGGATCGGGGTAGCTATTTTAACCTCTGTGATTCCTTACGATACACCAATGCTGGTAGGTTTCATTTACAGTTGCACTCCTGCAATAAACTTCTCTAAATGCAGAAGAAATCATCTGGAAAGTAATAACTTTGCCTCCCAGATCACTTTTTCCTGCATTTAGATGTTCCTGCTTTAATGCAAGTTTAGCTGTATTTAGTCATGTTTACATGCATTTAGGTTGTCTAGTTGAATCCTGGATACACAAAATTATGTTTTCTCTAACTGCAGCTAAACTGCTCACACCTAAATGCAGATAAATGCACAGTGTGAATGGTACCATTGAAAAATCATTACATGCATTTAGAAATGTCCTCTGAATGCATATAAATGCAGGTTTGACAGTGCCAATGTGAATGAGGCCTTAGGCCTTTTGCACATGGGGCCGTCTAGGTGTGGTGCGTCTCTCCTGGCATTCTAGTGCAACTTGTAGGGACAGTTGCAGCATCCAGCCCAGCTACCTGCAGCCTTTCAAGGTCTATGGAAGGCTGGACAGGGCTGAACGCTGGACTGAGTGGTACCCATGTTTATGGTCCTGTTTATTAAGGGACAAGAGTCTGGAATGAAGGTTTTTGGCATTCTGGACTTTTCTCCTTTAGAATACTGTATAGGGCCCTAACCACAAGTACTATTGGGTACTTTGACAGGCTGCAGACAGTGGGGCCAGACTCACTGCACCTAGACAGTCCCTTGTGCAAGGGACCATACTAAAAAAAACCCTCCTAAACTAATGCTAAAATCCTCTTTCCTATATTTAGATGCTTGAATAAAAAATTTAAAGTGACACTAAAGCTTAATTTTTGTTTGTTTTTTTAAATAACAAACATGTCTATACTTGGTCTCGCACAGTGCAGCCCCAATCCTCTTCTCTTTGGGTCCCTGCTGGTGCTCCTTGCTCCTCCCCATTCAGCAGTGCCCCTAGGGAAAGTCGCTCTGGGAGCCCCGCTACATGCTCGTCCCTTAGCCGCTGTTGTATGCATCCATGAGACACATAGAGCAGTGACTTATCTCCACCCCCCCCCCCAATTTCTCCTCATTGGCTCACTGGCTGTGATTGACAGCAGCAGGAGCCAATGGGCTTCCGCTGCTGTCTCTGCTGCTGTCTCCTTCCAAGGAGGAAGAGACAGCAGAGGCTGTCGAGAAGGTCGTTCGATCGGAGGGGGCTCAAGTAAGGATTGGGGGGGGGGGACTGGGGGCTGCTGCACAGAATACATGAAGGTAAAAAACCTTGAGCCTTTAGAGTCACTTTAAAGTGTTTTCTAGCCAAAACGTTTTTGTATTTTGGGATAGAGTAGAGGAGTTCTTTTTTTTTTTGCAAATTAGTGGAAATCTCCTAAAGTGAGGGTAACTCCCCTCTTAGACAGTACTCCCCAGAACAAGTGTCCCTAACCTCTTGTTCTATGAGCAACTCTAAAATTTTGGATTCCTCCTCTTTCTTGTTTCTTAACAATAATCACCACTACAAATAGATGGGTTAATCTTCCCAATGGGGGTTCAGACAACAAGAAAAACTTGAAATAAGGTCTAACCCTTTCCCTCTACCCTCTATAATTTATATATTCATAAACATTAACTGAGAAATCTGTTTTTAAAAGATTTCATTCACCTATCATTTTTAAAGGTGATTTGTCTATGTGTATTACAGCAGCTGATAGGTGAATCTTGTTCAGTTTTAAATGTGAAGGATAAATCTTGTTTACCTGTAGCATCTCTCTATTATGTTGTATGCTAATGGGTCCATTTTGTTTCACTTTAAAGGATAATTTCACCTTTTGAAACATAATACATGTTCTACCTCTTTTTAGGGTGGAACATGTAACAAGTTCCCAATGCTGCAGCCATTGCTCGCTGATAACCGGCCCCATGAAAGAAGTACGGGGAGAATTTCCCTGTCCTAGATGTCAGATTAAAAACAGTGCGGCTGTGCTGTTACCTGCAAAAAAAACGCATTTATTATTTTTGGGTAAAAGGTGAACTTATCCTTCAAATATGATTGGTGAATCTTGTTTTTTATCGAATCTCCATATGATGAGTGCTGATTCAGATGAATGGTGCTGGTGAATATTGTTTGAATAACAATGTGATGTTATCTTGTTTGTTATTGGAATCTCTTTATTATACAGTATGATGATGGATAAATCTTCTAAAAATGATAGGTGAATATTGTGAATCCTTAAAATGATACCCGAATGCTGTAAAATACAGACAGAAGTACTGTATTTCTAGCAAACATTCCCTTTGCAGATTGCATAAAAACAATCACAAACCCATCTAGCACACTACAAGTCCCAGCCTTCAAGTTCCAATGTCTGTGGAGATGGGGGGAGCAGATGGATTGAAAATACCCAAAAGATCCTGCAGCTACCAATAGACCCGGGAAGATCCAGAAACAGCTTGCACAGGAAATCCTTTATACGTGCAGTTGTGCTCATAGGTTGGCATACCCTTGTAGAATTGGTAATACTAAATGTTAGTTATAAAGTGAGCAGGCAAAACATATTTCTTTTATTTCTATTTTATATGGGATTCATATTCAATGTAGGTCATAACAGAATGGCACAATCATAAAACAAAATATGGTAACAATTAAATAAATTAAATGACCCTGTTCAAAAGTCCTCATACCATTAGTCCTTAATACTTTGTATTGCCCCCTTTAGCATCAATGACAGCATGCAGTCTTTTGTAATAGTTGTCTATAATGCCCTGAATTCTTGCAGGTGATATAGATGCACATTTGTCTTGGCAAAGTACCTCCAGATCGTATAAAGTCCTTGGTCGTCTTGCATGAATCACATGTTTGAGATCTCCCCAGAGTGGCTTGATAATATTAAGGTCAGGAGACTGCTGGTCACTCCAGAACCTTCACCTTTTTCTGCTGTAATCACTGGAGGGTCAACTTGGCCATGTACTTAAGGTCATTGTTGTGCTGGAAAGTCCAAGAGCGTCCCATGCACAGCTTTCATGCAGAAGAATGCAAATTGTCTGCCAGTATTTTCTGATAATATGCTGCATTCATCTTGCCATCAATTCTCATAAGATTCCCCGTGCTCACACATCCCCAAAACATCAGTAAGCCATCACCATGCTTCACAATGAGGATGATATTCTTGTTGCTATAGGCCTTGTTGATCCCTCTCCAAACATAGTGCTTATGGTTGTGACCATAAAGCCTTATTTTTGTCTCTTCATTCCAGATTACAGGGTACTAGAAGCTGTGAGGCGTGTCAAGGTGTTGTTAAGCATATTGTAACCGGGATTTTTGTGGCATTGGCACAATAAAAGCTTCTTTTTGGCAACTTGACCATGCAGCTCATTTTTGTTCAAGTATTCTTCTGACAGTTGTGGCTGCAGTATTTCTTGGTCTACTTGACCCTGGCTTGGTATCAAGAGATCTCTGAATTGTCCACTTCTTAATTGACTGAACAGTACTGACTGGTATATTCAAGGCTTTGGATATCTTTTTATATCCTTTTCCATCTTTATAAAGTTCCATTACCTGGTTACGCAGATCTTTTCACAGATCTTTTCTGCTCCTCATGGCTCAGTATCTAGGCTGCTCAGTGCATGCACGTGAGAGCTAACAAATGAATTACCTATACATACACAGACACTAATTGCAGTTTAAAAAGCCACAGATGTGGGAAATTAAACTATAATTGCCATTTTAACCCATGTGTGTCACCTTTTTGTGTCTGTACTAAGGACAAACATTCCAGGGTATGTAGACTTTTGATCAGGGCCATTTGGGTGATTTCTGTTATCATTATGATTTAACCAAACAACTATGTGATAATAAATGGCTTCATATGATCACTTGCCTTAAATAAATTAAAGCTTTTTTGGAATGATCAGTCATATTTTCAATATCAATGCCAACATTTCAGCCTGCCAGGGTTTGCAAGATTTTGAGCACAACTGTAGATACCTAGTTTGTCTCTAAGAAGTACCATTTTTAAAGATTAACTCCAGCCTTACCTGCCTCCATGTACTGAAATTGCCTATTCTGATTTCACTGCACACTGTGAGCTTCTTAGAATGTGCATTAGACATTGCATCAAGCCATGTAGAGCTTTCTTCATTTTCTGGCTGGAAGACATCCAGAATCACCTATCTCTTTTCTCCCTAGCCTGACTGGCCCCATCTCACCTCTTCAATTTTTTGGATTTAGTTTCTTTCAATCATGGAGGCATGTACTTAGAGTGGTCTGTGTGCAAATGCGATCTGCCTAGGAACCTCCACTTCTCCAGACTGACATCCGCCTATCAGGTTGATTTGATATTTTTGTGACCCCTCCCAAAAGCTAGCCCAGTGCAGGAGTACAGAGGCAGGGTGCTCTTATGTTTTCAGGAAGCTATGTTCAACATTCTGCTGGCCCCTCCCACCAGCTATTGCCTGCATGGCATAGAGAAGCATAGCAACCTGGTGATGTCATTGGGTCTAAAATAAGGCATGTAATGAAATAAAAAGGTTTTATTTAAAATGTATTTATCAAGTAATTATCAAGTTGATGAAGGAGGGAGGAAGGAAGGAACCAGCGAAGTCCAAATATAAGCAGCTTTAAGCTGAACATTTCTGGAAACTTTCATTATAATTCAATTTTCCAGTTTATTCATTTACTTCCCTGCCTTTGAACCACTCCATAACTATTATTTCATTTTCATTCTTTGGTACCCAGAAATGAAGATGCTGCCTTACAAGTAATTTATACAGAGGTAATACTATACTAACATTACATACATTTTTGTTTTTACAACTACCTCTGTGATGTTGCAAAGCTTACTGTTGCCTAGTATTCTTGATTTATTCTTGCCTACAGGGCAATATTATTACCACTACCTAGGTTACATTTTTCACTCAAATTCAAATTAACATATCATGTAACTGTATATATTAACATTTTAGCAAAATACTTCTATGATCTATCATATCATTTTGTGTGAAAGGAAAAAATACAGTCTATATAAAAAACAGATACTCAATAAATAGATTAATTGAAATTAGTCTCCGTATAACACTACTGATTGCTTTAGTCTGTTTTAAATATCTTCTACAATTATTATTTATTTTCTGTCTATTAACCCCTTTGCACCGGTGCCTCCTTGCCCTTAAAGAGTTTCAGAAGCCGGGAGGCGGGGCAGGGTTTTAGGGTCATGTGACCGCCGTGATTCGCTGTCATCACATCGCTGTCCTTTCTCAAATTCTGGACCAGTTTAATTTAAAGTGGAACTGCACTGCATCTAAGCACCACAAACCAAAAATGCTGTTTAATTAATTGTTAATATTCACTCACTCATCCATCCATGCCTCCATGCTTTACTTTTCTGAGAAATCACTTTGAAACCCCCCCCCCCTAGCATTTCTGGCCGTGGCCATCTTGAGTAAAGGCAGATGATTCATGTAGCATTTACTTCCTGGAATCCATCTGCCCTTTGCTCAGACATTGGCTGAGCTGAGAACCCTCCCTCCCCTCCTGAAGACTGCAGGGATGTATGACATCATTTGCCAAGGTATGGAAACCAGGAAGTAACTGAAGGAATGTAAAAAAAAAGCTTAAAACTTACCTTCTTATCTATTTACTAATGCTAGCAGCATAAAGATTAAAAATAGTCCATGTTGATTGAGAGACTGAAGTTCCACTTTAATCCCTTTCCGCCGACGCCTCCCGGCCCTTTAAGAGATTCAGACGCCGGGAGGCGGGGCGGTTGGGGCGTGGTTTAGGAATCATGTGACCGCCGTGATGACGCGTCACGGCAGTCACATGATCAGGAAAGGTCCCGATCGAAAGAGCGGACCAGAACCTTTCCGTGAGTACCACACATGCGCGCTCTCAGCACATATGTATTTAATTACATGGAGGCAAATGTGCGGCCGCTCGGCGTCTAGGCCCAGGCGCTGGGTGGCCGCACATTTGTGTGCGGCCGGCGCAAAGGGGTTAACCACCTCCCGCCTGCCATATAGTCCAATGATGGGCGCAAGGTGGTTCTCTCGTTCCGGGAGGATGTCATATGACGTCCTCCCATTCTCACCACGCATGCGCGGCTCAGGGAGCGTGCAGCGTGGCGATCGGCAGTGCGCTGTGTCCCTCGGACACAGTGGATCACCGATCTACGGAAAGAGCCAAAGATGTCGGCTTGGTCATGTGATCAGCTGTGTCCAATCACAGCCGATCACATGTAAACAGGAAACTGCCTGTTATCGGCATTTCTCTCCTCACGAGCTGACAGCTCAAGAGGAGAGGAGAGCCGGTAATCGTCATTCTGCGGAGGGGACATGTACAATGATCATCAGGGCACTGATGATCAGTGTGCCCTGATGATCAGTGTGGCCCCAAAAGTGCCACCTGTCAGTGTCCATCAGTGCCAGCAGCCAGTGCTGAACAGTGCCACATCAATGCCACATATCAGTGCCTACCAGTGCACATCAATGCCACATATCAGTGCCCATCTGAGCTGCCTTTCAGTGTCATCCATCAGTGCCAGTCAGTGCCACCTATCAGTGCTGCCGATCAGGGCCGCCTATCAGTGCCAGTCAGTGCCGCCTGTCAGTGTGCATCAGTGCCAGTCAGTGCCACCTATCAGTGCCAGTCAGTGCTGCCTATCATTGCCATATATCAGTGCTGCCTTTCAGTGCCCATCAGTGATGCCTGTCAATGCCCATCAGTGCCACCGACCAGTGCCTCCTCATCAGTGCCCATCAGTGCCACCTATCAGTGTCCATCACTGCAGCCTCAGCGCACATCAGTGAAGGAGAAAAATCACTTATTTACAAAATTTTACAACAAACACTAAGAAAAAACATTTTTTTTTCAAAATTTTCAGCGGTTCTTGTTTTTTTTTAAGAAAAAATTAAAAACCCAGAGGTGATTAAATACCACCAAAATAAAGCTCTATCTGTCGCAAAAAAATGATAAAAATATCATATGGGTACAGTTTTGCATGACCGTGCAATTTTCATTCAAAGTGTGACACCGTTGACAGCTGGAAATTGGCCTGGGCAGGAAGGGGGTATAAGTGCCCTGTAGGCAAGTGGTTAAAGACCAACGTTGAAAGCTTTTGCAAAATTCAGACATCACATTATTAGCATTTCCAGCTTCCAGATTTGATTTTACTTTAAACTGATAACAGGCTAATGACAAATAAAACATTCTGTGTTGTAGCCTGAACTGACCCCTAAGTCTGCCATGGATGCCTGCAGGAAAGAAAATCGCTCAATTCCCCCATCAACACAATCAGTGTTGATGGAGGAATCCCTCCTGCAGAGCCATTGTGTTCACTGTGCTGTGATTACTTCTAGTGGCTAT
The DNA here is from genome assembly GCF_062004578.1 of Staurois parvus. Taxonomy (NCBI): domain Eukaryota; kingdom Metazoa; phylum Chordata; class Amphibia; order Anura; family Ranidae; genus Staurois; species Staurois parvus. Next base: position 7,074,494 of record NW_028318511.1, read on the forward strand.
AATGGCCACTGGAAAAAAATTGCATGTTGATCAATCGCTCGATCAACTTAGGTACATTCACTCGGCCCATACACCATCCCTGCTGAACTGGCCAAGATTCGAACTGTCTATGGCTGGCTTTATGTTGACGCATCACGGTTTATTTACTAAAGCTGGAGAGGGCAAAATCAGGCCCACTTCTACATAGAAACCAAACAGTTTATAACCTCAGCTTTCTTTGGCAATAAAACCTGGAAGCTACGCAGAAGTGAGCCTGATTTTGCACTCTCTAGCTTTAGTAAATAAACCTCACCCTGTCTTTTATAAACTCGTATTGCTTATCTATTACTATTATCTGCTATATGTTTTTTGTATAGCATCCCTTAGATTAGTTTATCAGTTATTGAGCATATTGGGCTAGTACACATGGGTGGATATCATCTGAGTCACATGCTTTAACCCCCCTGGCGGTATTCCCGAGTGTAGCTCGGGGTAAAGTTTCAGTACCACAAGCGGTAACCCCGAGCTACACTCGGGCTTACCATGCAGCCCTGCTCCGCGATCCCTCGGTCACTTACCTTGTCCTTCGCTCCCGTGATGTCCCTCCTGCAGTGTCCCGGGCAATGTAATCCGGCCGATGCCGACATCTGTCTTCCGGGTTCCGTCCCCTGATAGTGTCGGGACGTACGGGGACAGAACGGCGGGAAATTTGAAAATGACAAAAAGTGACATTCACTAAAATCACATAGTAAGACATTACTGTATCAAAGCATTTCACATACATTTTGTCCCTAGCGCTTTGTCGTGTGCCCTGCCTGCATTTTTACTGTTCTTTCTGCCTGAAAACTGAGAAACGTCCATGGCATCCAAAAAGCGTCCCTTTAGGTCAAAAGTAGAGATGAGCGAATTATTAAAAAATTCGATTCGGCTGATTCGCCGAATTTGCGGGAGAAATTCGATTCGATGCGAATTTATTCGCCGCGAATTTAACTTATTTAAATGGTTTCTAGGCTTCAGAGAGCCTTTATATTAGGGCAGAACACTGTACCTTTAATTTAAATGCCCTTGGAGTCTGCTGGGGAAGAGAAATAATACTGTCAGTCAGTATGACATGCAGATGAGTGCCGTCGATCTTAGAATCACCGCACACTTCACTCATTTGGGCCGTCACGGGGCACGAAGAAGAAGAAGAAGAAGAAGAAGAAGAAGAATGAAAAGAAGAATGAAAAGAAGAAGAAGAAGAATGAAAAGAAGAAGAAGAAGAATGAAAAGAAGAATGAGAAGAAGAATGAAAAGAAGAATTAAAAGAAGAATGAAAAGAAGAATTAAAAGAAGAATGAAAAGAAGAATTAAAAGAAGAATGAAAAGAAGAAGAAGAATGAAAAGAAGAAGAAGAAGAATGAAAAGAAGAATGAAAAGAAGAATGAAAAGAAGAAGAAGAATAATGAAAAGAAGAATGAAAAGAAGAAGAAGAAGAATGAAAAGAAGAAGAAGAATGAAAAGAAGAAGAAGAAGAATGAAAAGAAGAATGAAAAGAAGAAGAAGAAGAATGAAAAGAAGAAGAAGAAGAATGAAAAGAAGAAGAAGAAGAATGAAAAGAAGAATGAAAAGAAGAAGAAGAAGAAGAATGAAAAGAAGAAGCAGAATGAAAAGAAGAAGTATTCCAGTACAGCAAAAAGTGTATCTGCAGAGAGCTCCGCTATTTCTGACAGTTCTCTGACAGTTCCTTCACATTTACAGTGGTTGAAACATTGTATCTATTTATTTCCGTATAAAAACATCTGTATCCTAAATGGAAACAAATAGATACAATGTTTCAACCGCTGTAAATGAACTGTCAGAACTGTCAGAAATAGCGGAGCTCTCTGCAGTGACACTTTTGCCGGCTGATCGGGAAAAATTCGATTCGTGCACCCGAAGTTTGCTAAAATTCGGATTCGATGCGAATCGAATTTTTCCTGAAATTCGAAACGAATTCCACTTCGCCAGGTTCGATTCGCTCATCTCTAGTCAAAAGTGGTTTTAGAGCGGCTGGAGAACAGCGATAGTAAATCAGAACCACTTGCAGAATTGAGTGATAATGATTCGTGGGGGAAATTCGTCATCAGACACTGAAAACGATTCTGCGACTTTGCTCAGTGATGTGCGAACTTGGCTCTATATTTCACATTTCAGTGTTTTTGGTTTGATTATATTATTAAATTACATTTATTATTATTATATTATTATTTTTAATGATTATTTATTAAATTATAATTTATGATTTCGTGTTTCAAATTTTATCATACCCGGGATGTTTACTAGACTCTTGTTCGGACAGATTTCAGTGAGTTATTCCTAAAAATTACAGGCCTACAATAAAAAAAATACATATTTCCATGCAAAAAAATGTACCGCTTTGAGCACAGAAATACGGACATAATCAGGAAGGTTAATTGTGTTAAGGCATCACCCTATTATTGTTCTCTGCAGGTGTATGTCTCAATGTATCTCTTAGAGGTATAGTAGAAGCATAATAACTACAACTCAGCACTATTGGCCAATCTGAATCTGTTAACCTGCCTTTCAACCCCCATGGTCAAACTCTCCCTGATATATAAACTAATTATTGCAAAACAATTTGAAAGTTATCCCTTCTTTATTTCAAAATGGGAGAAAAAAATGTGACATAAATTTAGTTCCCAATAAAAGATCACAAATTGTGTCACACAATAGATGCAGAAAAAACGATTTTTGTATATTTCTAAACCTGGAAGATATAATGTATGCAGTATAAAACATCATGTTGGTCTACCTTTGAAAAATTTAAATTTAAATTGCATGCAGTAAAATGCATAGAGCTGTCTGAGAAGATGCTAAAGTTAGTTTATTTATGTGATATTTACTACAGGCAATCAATACACATTTCCTTGCCTTTGCCTTCTGGAATTTTTTATTGGATGCATCGTATCTTTTACATACAGATCAAACAGATCATATGGTATATATTTACCAGGATTGTTCCATTCTTTTTGGCAGCCATATTTAAGTCACACATTTTGTCATGCAGTTGAACAGTTAGTTTTCACACCTTTGAAAGAGTACTGCATAGGATTGTAAGGGAAGGCAGGGGGGTTGATTTTTAAAGCAAATAAACTGTTTACTTTGCAAGTGGCATTGCTCTCTGCAAGGGAATTTGCTCCAGAGTTTAGTAAATAAGGGGAAGCTCTGCGGACTTCCATCACCCAATCATGTGCAAGCAAAAGCTACAGTGATTGGCCAACTCATTACTGTTTACCTTTAAAACACTTGTGCCAACACACCACCAGTGGTTGTGATAGCATAGCTCCTGCTTGACCCAGATGATATCTTCCTTGATATACTTGTGTATGTCCTGACTTTCCCTAACCCTCTATTCCTTGCTACTGACCCAGCTTGTCTTGACTATGCTTTTGACTGACCCTTCTGTGTTACCAGTCCCACCACTACAACTCCTCTGTTTTGAATGGCACCTGCTACATACCAGTCTCTTGCTGTTCCGCCTACACCTGCAGTGGGGCACCACCAGTCAGCTTGCTGTCTACAGTTTTGCTTAAAAATGATACTAAACCCAGGGCCCTGCATTCACTATATCTGGTCTCCCACAGAGCACAGTACATGGAAATGAAATTATCTTAGTAAATATAAACTGATAAATACCTTTTCTCATCAGCAGCTAGAACAGTCTTGTGACTTCAACAGAGCACTGGTTAAAGCTTGTAGGAGGAGTTTTCTTTCTACTCTAGGAGGATGTAAAACCTCTGACCCTCTGTCTGGACAGTGCTGATTGACCCTGTGCTGATCACATGCACCTCATCCCCCCCCAAAAAAAACCCTCTCTAGCAATACACACCAAACTGAGCATGTACATGTGGCCACGGGTTCAGTCTGTATCAGGTGGTCATTTCAACAAGAGATGGAGCAGAGAAGAAAGGATCAAATGGCCTTTTTACACAATGCAGAGGATTAACCCCTTAGGTTCCACAGTAAGTATAACAAGTATGCTTTACTGCCTATACAGACTGATTTTACTCTTGTGGGTTTAGTAACACTTTAAGGTATGTGCTCTTGATTTCTGAACTTTCTGCACAATCAGCACATCTGAATTGTTTTACCTGCTATCTATCTCCTGGCCTGGCATTCCTGGTGTTGCATATAGCTGCCTGAAAAATAAATGATAGGCTATGGCTGTATGCAGGTGTGAACATGTAGACGTAACCCTGCGGACACGGACCGTGTCTAATTGAAAATGGCTGTACTCAACACATATGCCTCCCGGGTGCCTGAAATTCAGCTGCATTTACATGATATTGTCCAGTATGCCCATGTGCATGAGCCCCAACAAGATTCTATTCTCAAAAATCCCCTGAGATTTCAATGCCTCTGTTGTGAACTTTGAAGATGAACTTCTCTACATTACATAAAGCTCAGACGGGAATAAGGACTTACTTTAATGTGCTTGTTTAGAATATGTAAAGTCTTTAATGTGCCTTGTCTGTGCACTGGTTCTCCCTAAATGAACCCTTCATTTTGCTCTTCAGAAAAGGTATTAACAGTGTCATTCACTTAGCATTGCTGGATAAACAGCCTCCTTTTAACACAATATAGCGAGCTGGGGGCAAATCAATAGTCAACTATTTACCTATTGTACAAGTTACAATAGTTACATCACGTTAATCAGGATGAAAAAAAGATGCAAGTCCATCTAGTTCAACCAATAGAAAAATAAATGATTAGAAAACCCCCCAATACAGAACCCTATACCCACAGTTGATTCAATGGAAGGCAAAAATAAAGCCTATAAAGCATGGTCTAGTGTGCTCCGGCGGGGGAGAAAAAAAAATTCCTTCCTGATCCTCTGAAGGCATCAGATATTCCATGGATCGACATTCTCGAGTGTTGTTACCTATAAATGGCAATATCCAGTTATATTTTGTGCATTTAGAACAGCATCCAGCTTTTTTTTAAGCAATCTACCAATCTGGCCAGAATTAGTTCCTGAGTGAGCTTATTCCACATATCTACGGCTCTGTGAAGAAGCCTTCACGTATGCGGAGGAGAAGGCTCACCTTTTTGGGCAGAATTTCACTTTTCATAACAAATAGAAGGCTTTTCTAACATAGTTTCTGCCGCGCAATCCCAATGTGCTTATCTCTCACTTATCTTGTCTATGGAAGCTTTGAAATATCATGTTTCTGTGAGAGTTTTTAAAATGCTTTCTGCTTGCATTACTTTCTTTAGATCATCTCCCATCATGCGCTGGCTTGTTGCATCACAGATTGGAGCATATTTCCAGTCTGGGCCATACCTCCATCATGATTATACCACCTTGTTTTATTTCCACCCACTTTCTGTACAATCTAATTGTACAATCTCCTTTAGATCTACCATTAGCTACGTGGTGCTGTCTGATTTGATACCAGCTGAATAGATTGCTCAGGTGGGTCCTCCTCTTCCATAATTTTGGTAAATCTAAAGGAAAAAATTCAGATTCCATTGTGTATGGGCGTCGTTGTACAAGTAGACAGGAGGGAATGGATAGAGAGCTGGCAACTGTCAGGTCCGTTCACAACATCTTTTTTTTGCCTTATATGTGACAAATGCCCCAAAAAAGCTCCAAAACTTTTTTTTTTTTTTTTTTTTTTTAGAGTGGAGTGTGGCACTTTTTTACCATGCTTTTGCAGCATGTTTGTTGCCTGGCAAATGTGCGCCTGCTACTTGTGATAGCAGGTGCCATTAACATTCAGTTACACTGCAAGTGCGATGCGCATTTGCAGCACATTTCCAAAATGTATGGCAAAGCGCATGTGTTCTGTGCAGTTTACCATGTGTTTGGAAATGTACAGATGTGAATGGAGCCTCATTGTTCTTGTGTAAACACATCAGTTTCACTTTCAGGCCCCATTCACACCGTGTAGTAGGAGTGCATGTTTTTGGATCATTTTTCTCATGACATGCATAGGGCAGCCCACTGATTTCAATGGGCTGCTCTAGACATGGCAAAGTAGCTCTTGGAACTTTTTGGCATGTTGTGGTTTGCACGTTTTTTTTTACTGTACGTTTTGCTGCATTTGCCTCTCATTTTTTCATGTGGCAAAATGTGTGTTTGCTTCTGCATTTGGGGTACCATTAACAATTATTTGCACTGAAATCGCAACTAGTTAATTTTAGGTGTATAAAGGTGGCCATACAATCTGATTTTAGATTTACCAAAACTATATAATAGGAGGACACACTTCTTTATCTAATCACTCTGTATCCAATCAGGCAGGCCCTCGCACTACTTAGTTAATGGAAGATCTAAAGGAGATTGTACAATCAGATTGTATTCTGTATATTGAGTTTTACAGACTTCCAGGGACACACTTCTCCTGTTTTCAATACTTCAGCACTGCTCCACTTAGGCTCTTATGTGATCACTCAGCTCATGAACACCCTGCCAAATGAACGGTCTATGAAAGATGAAGGTAAAGTACAAACAATCGATCACTGGCTATGTATTCAGTAAGAATGGTGTTCATTGACATACATTGTACAAAGGAGGGTGGGAGCAATCTCCTAGAGGGAGAGGGCAGGTGCAGGGTGTGTGCTAATGAGCCAGTGAACTCCTTCCTGTGTTTTCCCAACATCAGGAAGTAATGGAGAAGTTTTCCATACAACATACTGGAGGCTAAGGTAAGGGATGGGCTAGGACATGTAGAAAACTGTTTCTTTTCTGCAAAATAGGTACATTAAAGTGTTACTAAACCCACAACAGTAAAATCAGTCTGTACAGTATATGCAGTAAAGCATACTTGTTATACTCCCTGTGGAACCTAAGGGGTTAATCCTCTGCATTGTGTAAAAAGGCTGTTTGATCCTTTCTGCTCTTTTTCTCCCCTTTTTCAAGTGACCACCTCTTATCTCCAGACTGAACTGTAGGTGTGTACATGCTCAGTTTGGTGTGTATTGTTAAAGAGTTTTTTTTTTTTTTTCGTGGAGTGCATGTGGTCAGTACAGGGCCAATAAGCACTGTCCAGACAGAGGTCAGGGGATTTCCATCCTCCTACAAGCTTTATCTAGTGCTCGCCTGGACACTGATAGAATTCACAAGACTGCTCTAACTGCTGATGAGAAAAGGTATTTAGCAGTTTATATTTACTAAAATAATTGCACTTTTATGTTCTGTGTACTGTGGGAGACCAGATATAGTGAATGCAGGGTCCTGGGTTTTAATGGCATATTGGTGCAAAGGGAAGCTGGAATTTAGAAAAAAAAAAGGTTAGCCTTTACATCTCTTTTCCTCTAGACATACCCCTTGTCCAAATAATTTTTAATGAATGACTCTGCACCAAATTCGCTATATGAACCAGCTATGTATTTATACTTGGTAATCATATCCCCCTTAACCACCTACTCAAGAGAGAATAAATTCAGTTAGCTAATCCTTCCCTATAGGTGAGGTATTGCTGAATCATGACTAATGGCAACGCATTGCAGAACGGTTTTATTCTGGAACTTAGTGGGTTTGTCTGCAAAGGTTATCTGTAATTGCTTGTTATGTATGTGAAATGTGCACAGTGTTGGTTTTTGATCAGTAAAACACAGAGAGAAGGTTCTCTAAGTGACTGTAATATTATGCTTAACCAATTCAATACCGGGCAATTTTACACCTTCCTGCCCAGGCCAGTTTTCACGTTTCAGCGCTCTCACACTTTGAATGACAACTGCGCGGTCATACAACATTGTACCCAAACTAAAATGTTATCATTTTCTTCACACAACTAGAGCTTTCTTTTGGTGGTATTTAATCACCGCTGGGGTTTTTATTTTTTGCTAAATTAACAAAAAAAGACCAAAATTTTTGAAACAAAAACATGTTTTTCTTTGTTTCTGTTATAAAAGTTTACAAATAAATAATTGTTCTTCATAAATTTAGGCTGAGATGTATTCTGCTACATGTCTTTGGTGAAAATAACCCAAATTAGGATGTATTATTTAGTTTGTAGGAAAGTTATAGAGTTCACAAACTATGGTATAGATCTGAATATTGATCAATCCTGAAGTACTGACAGCCAATCTAATCTGTAATTTCTTGAGGTCCAAGAATGTCAGAATAGTACAGATATCCCCCAAATGACCCCTTTTTGCAGAGTAGACAGTCCGACGTACTTCATAAGAGGAATGGCGAGTTTTTTGAAGTTGTATTTTTTTTGTCATAATGTTTCGGAAAATGAAAAAATTTAAAAAATTATTTTCACTATTTTTTTTTTACATACTGTCACTAGTGCAGTACAGCATCATCATATAACTGGCATGGCGGTGAACAGGGACACTGACTGGTGATAGTATGAAAAAAAAAATATTTTTTTTTTTCTTTATTTTTTTTATTATTTTTAATTTTTTTTAAGATTTTTTTTAAGATTTTACTATGACCAAAGTAGTACAATGTTACCATAGTAACATTGTACTACTTTGGGGAAGTGATCAGTAATTTTTTTTTTTTTTTACACAATTTGCTTATAGCAAAGAATTACTTTGCTATAAGCAAGCATTTACCTGAATGAAATCGATTCATTCAGGTTTTTTGTTTTTTTTTGTGCTTAGCTGTGATTTGGCCACAGCTAATCACATGACATGTGCATGTGACCTGCTGTGACCATTCACAGCTAGGTACTAGTATACAATGGATGGCATGAATGAAGCCATCCATTGTATACAACTGTCATGTGACCTGCTGTGATTGGTCACAGCAGGTCACATGGTACTGGCAACGGGGGCTGGTACTCAGATCTGTCATCGGCCGTGTCCGAGGTACACGGCCAGTGACAGATCGAGTCGCTGCGTGGCTCTGCAACCGCGCGAACTGCGCATGTGCGGGAGCACACCAAATGGCGTGCACCCGGAAAGCTAAAGCGTTTTTGAGGCCACCAAATGGCTATAGGCCGGGCGGCTAATGGTTAAATTAGGGCCTCCTTCACATGGCTGGTTAGCTGCGTTCTCTGGATTCCAGCGGCAGATTCCAGCTGTAATGACCAGGGCACACGAATAGCAGCTGACTGCGCCCAGGCTCATACATTTGGCCACATGCAAAAAGCGACAGGCCACTGTCAGCATGTCATTAGTTTATATAGGCTGAGCAGCCACTGCTATTCACATACACTGGTCATTCCAGCTGAATGAAATCTGCCATTGAAATTCAGAGAATGCAGGTAACTGGCTGTGCAAAAAAGGGCCTAAGGGGAAAGGCATTAATTTACTTTGAAGAGAGAAAGGGAGCTGTAGCTGTTAGTATGAGTGAGAAAAAGAAAGATTAAAGGGAAAATACAGGTGAGAATCAAAAAATTAGAATATGCAAAAGTTCATTTATTTCAATAATGCAACTTAAAAGGTGAAACTAATATATGAGATAGACTCATTACATGCAAAGCAAGATAGTTCAAGCCGTGATTTATCATAATTGTGATGATTATGGCTTACAGCTCATGAAAACCCCAAATCCACAATCTCAGAAAATTTGAATATTACATGCAATCAATAAAACAAGGATTGTACATAGAATAATATTGGACCTCTGAAAAGTATAAGCATGCATATGTACTCAGTACTTGGTTTGGGCCCCTTTTGCAGCAATTACTGTCTCAATGCGGCGTGGCATGGAAGCTATCAGCCTGTGGCACTGCTGAGGTGTTATGGAAGACCAGGATGCTTCAATAGCGGCCTTCAGCTCTTCTGCATTGTACGGTCTCATGTCTCTCATCTTTCTCTTGGCAATGCCCCATAGATTCTCTATGGGGTTCAGGTCAGGCGAGTTTGCTGGCCAATCAAGCACAGTAATCCCACGGTCATTGAACCAGGTTTTGGTGCTTTTGGCAGTGTGGGCAGGTGCCAAGTCCTGCTGGAAAATGATGTCAGCATCCCCATAAAGCTTGTCTGTGGAAGGAAGCATGAAGTGCTCCAAAATCTCCTGGTAGACGGCTGCGTTGACCCTGGACTTAATGACGCACAGTGGACCAACACCAGCAGATGACATGGCTCCCCAAATCAACACAGACTGTGGAAACGTCACACTGGACTTCAAGCATCTTGCAGTGTGTGCCTCTCCATTCTTCCTCTATACTCTGGGTCCTTGGTTTCCAAATGAGATGCAAAAGTTGCTCTCATCAGAAAAGAGGACTTTGGACCACTGAGCAACAGACCAGGTCTGTTTTTCTTTAGCCCAGGTAAGACGCTTATGACATTGTTTGTTGTTCAGGAGCGGCTTGACAAGAGGAATACGACATTTGAAGCCCATGTCCAGGATCCGTCTGTGTGCGGTGGCTCTTGATGCACTGACTCCAGCCTCAGTTCACTCCTTGTGAAAGTCCCCAACACTTTTGAATGGCCTTTTCCTGACAATCCTCTCCAGGCTGCGGTCATCCCTGCTGCTTGTGCACCTTTTTCTTCCACACTTTTCCCTTCCACATCACTTTCTATTAATGTGCTTTGATACAGCACTTTGGGAACTTCCAACTTCTTTGGAGGCTTTCCCTCCTTATGAAGGGTGTCAATGATGGTTTTCTGCACAACTGTCAGGTCAGCAGTCTTTCCCATGATTGTGATTCCTACTGAACCAGACTGAGAGACCATTTAAAGGCTCAGGAACCCTTTGCAGGTGTTATGGCTTAATTAGCTGGTTAGAGTGGGACACTTTGAGCCTAGAGTATTGCATCTTTTCACAATATTCTAATTTTTTGAGATTGTGGATTTGGGGTTTTCATGAGCTGTAAGCTCATTACATGTATACATGTCATCACTATAATGGAGTACAGGGGAGCTGGGATATACATTACTGTATACATGTCATATCACTATAATGGAGTACAGGGGAGCTGGAATATGAATTACTGAGTAATGTATATCCCAGCTCCCCTGTACTCCATTATAGTGATAGGACATGTTGTATACAGTACTTACTGTCCCCCTGAGTCCCCCACAGCGGTGGAGAGGGTGTCTCCTCTCAGCGGAGGAGAGCGGACCTCTCCTGCACTTGTCCCCTCAGTGGTGGTGCCGCAGAAGCCAGAAGTTGTAAACCGGAACTCGGCTTCACAATGAGGCTTGGAACGCAAGTGCGGTCAATCCACGCTTCATCTGTGCTCACCGCTTGCAGCTGCTCGCCACAGAGGAATTTTCCCTCGCATTTGGCGAGCGGGCGAGCGGCTTTTTCAAGCCCTGGGCTATATCAAGCCAGGGACGCCAGGTCTGCAGGAACTTTGTATGGGTGTCTAACAGTATAGCCGTCAGCTTTTCATTAACCATGATAAAGTTCATCTGATTTTTGACAGCCTCGAAGCTGAGGAGGGGAGTCTTCCAAGCCTTCGCGATCGTCAGCTTGGTAGCCATGAATAGGTGCGATGCCAGCTGCCATTCAGGACGAAGTAGGCCCACTAATGGTTTAAATAAAAGCGCTTCATACGGGTTGTGCTTAATATCTGTGTGAAAGTCCACCAAATATGGACTATGGTGCCTATTTGTTGACAATCCCGAAAGCAAGTCGGGGAGTATGTGGGGATAAAACGAGCGAGACGAGCAGGCGTGTAATACCATCTATAAAGAACCTTATAGGCATTTACTAGAATGATAACATTCCTAGAACATTTAGATAATGCTTGGGTCATGGTCCGCCAATCCCGCTGATCCAGAGTGCCCCCGAGTTCCGACTGCCAACGCTGATGATAAGAACGGACCGGAAACGTTCTATAAGAAATAATGGAGGAGTAGACCAGAGAGATTAAGCCCGGAGCATGGGGTCTATGTCTGCATTGACTTTCAAAGGGGGTCAACCTGTAGGGTCCCAAATGCGTCTGTATTAATGTATTGATAAAGTGGCGGAGTTGAAGGTAGCCAAAATGCTCTCGCAGTGGGATATCATAAGAAGAGTGCAGGGTTTCAAAAGTGAGTATCCGAGTGGGAGAGAGCACATAATGTACATCATGGAAGCCATGGGCTAGCCACCAAGCAAACTGTCCAGGATTGTCACGACCTGGGGGAAATAATGGATTATGTAGCAAACGTAGTAACGCATAGCTGCATTTTCAAGACTAGGCGGTGCTGCTGTGCTTCTCATCCCTGCTGACAGGAATAGAGAGCGACACCGCTGCCACATCTCCTGTCAGTCTATAGTGGCAGAGCCTAGTGCAATACTTTCTTTGGGCCCCCATGCACCTGGGGACCCAGGGCAGTGTCCAGGGGGCCCATGCATTAAGATTGCCCATTCATTAAGATGGCCTTAACTGATACAAATTTTGGCTGCAGGGTGCTTCAGGCTGTACTGTACAATTAATGGGAATTTTGACTTACCTGTAAATTCCCTATCTTTCAGCACAGTACAGGGCACTTATGCCTCCCTCTGTATCTTCATCATTGCTTATTGCTTATTTAAAAAAAAAACTGGAGCCTTGCAGATTGAGTGAGGTTATATGGGTAAACCCAAGTGCAGCCATAGCAAAGGTTTTTGCCAGTGTTCAATTACCTGAGGGTAGCAGCTTATAACCCATAGTTAATGAACACCAGTAACGTGTCCTCTTTTGTACTCCAAGATAAGGAATTTACAGGGAAGTCAAAATATCTATGTTTACTACTTCCAAGCAAATTGAAAGATTGGGGGATTCAACAGAAGCCTTAAAGAAGCTCCTCAGACTGCAGATTTTACAGATAAATCTTGGATTTTTTTACTACAGGGTTCCTACTGTATACAGAATAACTACACATGCAACTAACAAGCATCACCAGCTAAACAGGCTATATATCACACAAAAATGTGCTAAGCTACATTGTGCAAGCATGCTGTTGTATATCTCTCACAGTCCAGTGCCATTAAAATCATCAGTTACTAAGATAGTTGTGCCCGTAGCGGAAAAGAAAAGAAAGAGAAGAATAGCGGAGAGCAGACATGACTAAGTGAAGAGGGGAAAGAAAGACAGGAAGGGGTTAAGTTAAAGGGGATGGTTTAAAATAGGAAGGTTACCTGATTGGTAATGGTAGTGTCAGGAATGGACTTACTAATAGTGGTGGGACTCACCTGCCTTGTGGGCTGCAGTACCAGGGCTGGCCAGCGGGTGCTCTCAACAACCAGAGGTTCACTTCAGCAATTAGCTATCACCTGGGGCTGATTGCAGGTGTATTTAAGGGATGGCCAGACCTGCAGTCTGTGCCTTGGTGTGTGTTTTTCCATGGGCCCCTGTACCTTGTAACCTGCATTCCTCTTCCTGCCTGACTTGTTGCCGACCCTGCCTGATCCTGACCTCTGCTGACTTCTCCTGTTATATCCCTGGCTTGTGACCCTGACCATTCTCTCCGCCTGCTCCTCCTGTACCTACCTGCCCGATAGTTATCCACCCGGCCTGCCTGACTACGTTGTGCTCTATATGTGTATGTACCTGTGTATCTTTATCAGTTTAGGTGGGTTTGGGTTTGTTTCACCTTGTTGTATGTATTTGTGTTAGCTTGGGGTTTGGTGCACTGCGTTTATGTTTGTATTGTTAGTCTTAATAAATTGTCTTATTTATACCATATCTGAAGCTTGCGTTTCCCTGTGTCAGTCCACACACTTCTGGTCACACCCGCATCCCTGACAGGTAGCACAGGGTGGGATATTTCATGATTTTGTGGAGTGTGGGGGGGTTGGACGATCCAGTGTTGGTATAGCAGCTGAAGAGGAAATGGGTAAGGGCTTCCCCAGCGTGCTGTGGCAGTTGTTGGTCTCTGGAGGCAGTAAATTGTTTTAAGCAAAAGTGTATGGCTGGGACCCATCTGTGGTATGGTGTGCCCGGGTGCATTCCGGTTAACTGAGATTTAACTGAAAGGTGGAGGTTCTACACTGCAGAAGGTGTGTTTTTGTCTCCGAGTCGGTGCGTTGCGGCTGGAGGCCTAGTTTGAATATTAGGGTTAAGGTTCCGCAGGGGGATATCAATATTGTTTGGTGCCTTCGTAGTTCAACAACTTATCCTGTATGTTTCTGTTTTAAGGAATGTTTTTGTGATTTAAGTTGAATTGTTAATAAAAGGTCGTGATGGCCATTTTACTCTAACGGTGTTTGGTCTGCTTTATTGGTAGAGGGACAGTTTGGAGGGAAGGGGTTTCGAGAGAGTCGGGTTGGTATGATTTTTTAGTTGCTTTAGTCTTAGCCAACACATCTCTTCTACACTAGTCATGTAAAAAATAAATAATATAAAAGTAAGACATATACTGATCAGAAATGTAGTGTGAGAAATACACTTTCAACCTGAATTTCTATTTAGAGTTAAAAAACTGGATTATTGAAACAGAGACAATCTAAATTTTCCAATACGCTTAGAGTGACAAACCAATATAAACCTTACACCTATGAACTGTCTGATGCATGCAAAGGAAATGCCAGTAATCTTGCACTTGTTAGGCAGGACTTTTCAGAAGTAAAAAGATGAATGCTGCATTTCAAGTTCTTGCCATATTTATTTAAACCATCAGCAAAATAACTGCTTACATTGTATCTCTTCCCAAAGTCACACTTCCTTGATGTATTTCGCCACTCCATGCTTGTTTACAAGGTTCCATGTGAACAAGCCAGGAGTGGTGAAACACGTCAAGGAAGTGTTACTTTGGATGGAGATACTCTTAATTCAGTTATTTTGCTGATGGTTTAAAGAAGAACTCTAGCCAAAAAAAAATGTTTTTCTCCCATGCAGTGGGGCTGTCACTCCATTTTGTCTAGGGGATTTCAGAGCAGAGATGTGCTTACACACTAATACTCTTGTGAATGGACTGTTCCTGACGTTATCTCACCCATAGACTGGCTCTGAACATGAGGACAGCAGGAACAGTCCACCACTGGATGTGGGGGAGCTTGGGTTTCCAAAAGATCGAAGGATTAGTTAAGTATAGCCTTTCGGTGTGCCCCTAGACAAACTGAGCAGTTAACCCATGCAGTGCGGGCACATCTCCAATGCATGGGAGAAAAAACATTTTCATGACGTTATGCTTTAACCACTTCCTGTCCTGCCCATGTACATAAATGGCTGGAAGGGAGCGCTGCTGGAGTGGGTGGACGTTTCTAAACGTCCCCCCGCATCCATTGCCTGAACACCGTTCGCTGTACGGGACCTCTGTGTGAGGTCCCAATTCATGTTAAAAAAAATATATATATAAAAAAATAAAATAAAAATTTTTAATTTTTTTTTGAAAATGTATGATTTTTGGTTATAAACTAATTTGGGTTATTTTTTTTTTTTACTAATAGATAAATACATTTTGGCCAAGATTTATGAAGAAAGATTATTTATTTGCAAAATTGTATAAGAAAAACACTTTTTTTTCAAAATATTTGGAGTTTTTCATTTATATAGCAAAAAAATAAAAATCCCAGTGGTGAATAAATACCACCAAAATAAAGTTTTATCTCTCTCAAAAAAATGCAAAAAATTTCATATGGTTACAATGTTGCATGACCGTGCAATTGTCATTCAAAGTGTGATAGCACTGAAAGCTGAAAATTGGCCTGGACTGGAAGGGGGTGAAAGTGTCCGCACTTGAAGTGGTTAAATAAATATGGCAAAAAGAACTGGTTGGAGTGTGTCTTTCATCTTTTTACTTCTGATGGTGAGCGGAAATGGGCCGCAAGAGCTGGCACCCAGATGGTACGTGGATGACAGGAGGAGCGCATCTTGAGCACTGCTGTGAATTTGGATATGTTCTTACAAGACTTTTTTGAAGTTTCATTTGAAGAAGGACATTTTCCTTTTCGTAATGTTAACAACCACGTTAGTTCCAGTTCCTGTTATGTTATACTCACGAATACCTGAACGTGTTAATAAAGCACTCTAGCATTCTATAAGAGAGTAAATTTAGACGTTATAGTTTTTAATTTAATAGTTTGTAATTCTTAACCCTAGTATGCATCATTACCCAATCAGACAGAATTGGATGTGGAATCACACCATCCATACTGACATCCACACATTCTGGGTACAAGATGAATCAGCATGATTTTTCTGGAGTGTGAGAGAAAAAATGGACCTTCCACTAACCCCTGTAGACATGTGGAGAGCTTTATAGCATTATGTAAACCTTGTAGAGTATATTAAAAAAATAAATAAATAAATAAAGTGCAGCGCTAAAATCAACAAGCAGAGAAATCGATCTAAAAAGTTTGATCTAAAAAGAAGGGATGTCATCAAACGATAGTCTGCTGGGCTCACAGGACCTCCTTAGGATCAGGATGGATCAACTGGATAAAGAATCCCTCCAGGTGAAGGCTTCCCTCCTCTGGATGTAGTATAAATTGGAAGCTGTGTCTGATTTTCCCGGCCTTTCTCTGCCTCTCTTTCCTCAGGTCGGACATGCCTTCCTGAGGGAGATCATAGCTGTGCCCACTTTAATATCATATTGATGAACTAAACGAACATTTGATAACAAAATTTCAGATCGAACTTTTTAGATCAAACTTTTTAGATCGATTTCTCTGCTTGTTGATTTTAGCGCTGCACTTTATTTATTTTCTTTTACTTAAGGCGGTTGTGATCTCCTTTTAGTGCTGTTAGCTGCTTACTTTATTATTATACAGGAGCGCTCACTACATTTTTTAAATTTTATGCTTGTAGAGTATATTCTTTTATAATCTTTCATTTTAGGCGTACTCTAGGGTGCTTGATAAAAAAAACATGCAAGTGTACAATCCAAACGCACACGTTCCTGCTTTAATGGTCACATGCCTGATGAAGGGGTCCTTCGAGACTCCGAAACGTTGCCTTGCTGTAACTATGTGATCATTTATTAATACTTTTGATCCTCGGTGTGCTGGTGACATTCTCCCTTCCTTGATAAAAAAAAAAATCTCTATTCATTTTGAATTTTCTTATGACATGCTCTTTGGACACAATGACAACTATAAATTCAAAGAGTTGTTTTTTTGTAGTAGAAAAGTTTGTTTTTGGTGTATAAGCTAAAGGCCAACATACATAAGCAGAACGCTTATCGGTAATGACAAGAAGTGTATTCTGAAGTTTGCACTGCATGGCCCCTCTGTCCCCGTCATTGTTATGAGTTGGCCTACTCTTGATGGAGCCATTTGTTCCCTTTGTCAATCACAGAGATTTAGAAATATTGGACAATTTCTCTGTGCGATTATGTGCACAGTTCAATTATTGCTAGATATGTTGGGATATATATAGCCACCATATCAGTTGCTGAAATGCACAATATGAACTTTAGTGTACAGATAAATCCTGTATATACAATATATATGTGCATAGATTATATTCCCCAGCCATTACATAGCTAGGTCTCCTTACTTTTGCATGCATGTGCTTTGATGGCATTTAAAGGCCATGCTGATATGGTAATGCAAGAGAAGGATGCAGTGTGGGAGGCTGGCATGTCTGTGTGTGTTCCTGTCTTTAAATCCTTTCTTTCAGGTGTCATAACACCTCTCCACCAGCCCAATAGATGAAAAGAGTTCTCTCTGTCTCTCACTACAGGCTGTCAGTGACACTGTAAATTGAAAAATGTTTGTTTAGGAGCAGCCTTTTCCTTTCAAAATAAGAAATGACACTCCATCATTGACAGAGCTTTTTGCCCAATTAGGTTACCTATACCTATGAATATTAGGTGATGGTTGGTTCATACATGGATTACTGCGTTACGTTAGGTTCACACCTATGCAGGTTGTGTTTGAGACATTTCTGCTATGTGTTTTGCATTTTTGCACTTGCGTTTTTGCCGCGTTTTTGATGCGTTTTGCTTTTCTTTCCATTTTTTAAAATTTTCTTGTTGCTAGGCAGATTTAAAACACAAAACGCATTAAAAACCACAGCAAAAACGCAATACATGCGTTTATGCAGCATTTCTAATGACATCTATAGAACCAAAAACGCAACTTTTTGCGTTTTGGACCTTTTCCAAAAAATGCACCGGGCGAAAATGCACAGATGTGAACATTTCCCATAGGAAATCATGTTAAATGGACTGTACTGTGTTTCTGTAAAATGCTGCAGAAAAACGCTTAGGTGTGAACCTGGGGTAAAGCAGGCATCTCTGTGTGTGCATATATACAGTGTACATATATAAAGAGGGAGATGGGCAGCAGCTTGTAAATATTAAAGCGGAGTTCCACTCACACTGTCAAAAAATAAAAGTCAGCAGCTACAAAAACTTGTAGCTGCTGACTTTTAAAACAGCCACTTACCTGTCCCTCAGTCCAGTGGTGTGTCCCCCGCAGCCCGTTTCACCGGCTGTCCTGTATTGCAGGAGGCCGGCATCTTCAGTGTGGGCACCCAGATGTGATAGGTTGCGGCTTCACAGCCGGGTACCCACTGTGCATGCACGAGTAGTGCTGCGCTTCATGAATGGTCCTGTAGTCTTCTGGGACCTTTGGGAGGGAGGGGGGAGGACACCTTCCAACGATCGGACCGGAAGTGGGAGCGGGTACCTGTCAAATTCGGGTTCCCACTCCCTACCCCGCCCCAAAGGTGCTAATCCTTAATAGGGAGCGGGGGAGCAGTCCTTAAAGTGGAACTTCCCTTTTTGGGTGGAGCTCCGCTTAAGGTTTACACGGTTTTAGATAGCATAAAGGCTGGTCATGAGCAGGGTTTCAAATAACGATTATTTTCATAATCGTTGTTTTGATTAATACATTTATAGATTTTTATTTGAAATAATTTAATGAACATATGGGGTGTAACACAAACTGCAGATTTAAACAACTTAAACGTTACTTTAACCTTACACAACTGTACAAATGTTTAAAAAGCAGAAGTAGCTATATGGGTAATGAACTAAATATCTAATCCACTTGCAGAATAACAGAAGATATTTATATACTTAGAGGTTGAATCTGGTACAATACATCAGACTCAGAGATCAAAATTTTTATTCAAAGAATAAAAAAAAAAGACCTGAAACGCCGTTTTGCAGATTTTGAAACAGGACTGCAATATAATATTATGTATGACAAAGTCTCTTGTGCATCTTGTATCACCTGTCATGACGGGGTTAAAAACAAAAAATGTGCCTTTACTTTATAGTACACAAACAAATATCTGCAACTTAGCTGCAGAATCAGTACTATAAGGGGTCACACTGGGGCTATACTGTGAAACAGTAAAAATAAAAATATTTATATAACTTATATCATATATTAAATAATAAATATACCCAGAAGAAGGGTATACAGGGTATTTTAACCGCTTCCCAACTGCCCTATAGCAGATACACTGCTACAGGGCGGCACGGGTGCGCAAAATCACATATACAGTTGTGGCCAAAATTATTCAACCCCCAATGCTGTAAAGGGGTTTAGGGACTATAGTGTACATTTGGAATTGTATTCAGAATCAAATCCTACAAGGACGTTGTAACTACCCAAATGCAACTAAAATGACATCAATTGTTTATGTAATACAGTAGTAAATGGTTCTTATGTGGTTTCTTCATTGCCACAATTATTCAACCCCTTAAAGACTACCACTCTGAAGAACAGAGGTTCATACAGGTGCTTTCCATCAGGTATTGAAAACACCTGTGGATGTCACCGAGCAGCAATCAAGCATAATAAGCACCAATTAGGCAGCTTTAAAATGACTGTGATACTCAGCTCCTTCTAGACATTTACTGGTGTGGTTACAAACATGGTGAAGGCAAGAGAATGGTCCAGGAAGACAAGAGAAGAGGTGATTTCTCTTCACAGGAAGGGCAATGGCTATAAGAAGATTGCAAAGATGTTAAACATACCAAGAGACACCTTAGGAAGCATCATTCGCAAATTCAAGGCAAAGGGCACTGTTGAAACGCTACCTGGTCGTGGCAGAAAGAAGATGCTGACTTCGACTGCTGTGCGCTACCTGAAGCGTAGAGTGGAGAGAAGTCCCCGTGTGACTGCTGAGGAACTGAGAAAAGATTTGTCAGATGTGGGTACAGAAGTTTCAGCCCAGACAATAAGACGCACACTGCGTAATGAAGGCCTCCGTGCCAGAACTCCCAGGCGTACCCCCTTGCTGTCTCCAAAGAATAAGAAGAGTCGACTGCAGTATGCCAAAAGCCATGTGGACAAACCACAAAAGTTGTGGGATAGTGTTCTGTGGACTGATGAAACAAAATTAGAACTGTTTGGGCCCATGGATCAACGCTATGTTTGGAGGAGGAAGAACAAGGCCTATGATGAAAAGAACACCTTGCCTACTGTGAAGCATGGTGGAGGGTCAATCATGCTTTGGGGCTGTTTTGCTTCTGCAGGTACAGGGAAGCTTCAGCGTGTGCAAGGTACCATGAATTCTCTTCAGTACCAGGAGATATTGGATGGAAACGTGATGCAGTCCGTCACACACCTGAGGCTTGGGAGACGTTGGACCTTTCAACAGGACAATGATCCCAAGCATACCTCCAAGTCCACTAGAGCATGGTTGCAGAGGAAAGGCTGGAACATTTTGGAGTGGCCATCGCAGTCACCAGACTTAAATCCGATTGAGAACCTCTGGTGGGACTTAAAGAAAGCAGTTGCAGTGCGCAAGCCTAAGAATGTGACTGAACTGGAGGCCTTTGCCCATGAAGAATGGGCGAAGATACCCGTAGATCGCTGCAAGACACTTGTGTCAAGCTATGCTTCACGTTTAAAAGCTGTTATAACTGTAAAAGGATGCTGTACTAAGTACTAAGATTGAATGTCACTTGGGGGTTGAATAAAACTGATAATGCTGTGAGCACAGAAAAGACATTTGTGGTTATTTCATTATAACTGTTATGTTATATTTGTCTGACCTACAAGTGCCTCTTTAATGTAAATGTAAGCAAGATGACTGAATGATCAAAAGCAATGTCAAACTGGCCAAAACACTCAATTTCAGTGGGGGTTGAATAATTTTGGCCACAACTGTATATGTGATTTTGCATTTCTGGGTAGAGGGTACGTGAGGCACACGCACGCCCTTCCCATGCCCCCATTAGTGGCCACGGCTGTCAATCACCGAGTCCCGGCTGGTGATTGCTCGCCGGGCCCGGTGATTGCTGAGAATCTCCGATGGGGAGGAGAACTGTATGTAAACAATACAGTTCTCCTCCCTGTCAGCTTGTGCACACTGCTTTGCAAAGCAGTGTGATTACAGTGTAAAGCACACACACAGACACGTAAAACAGCATACAGTTAACCCTTTGATCGCCCCTCATGTTGACCCCTTCCTGCCCAGTGCCCTTAGTACAGTGTCAGTGCTTTTTATTAGCACTGATCACTGTATTGGTGTCACTGGGAATGTCCGTCAGTTCCCCCCAGTGTCAGAATGCCCGCCGCAGTCCCGCTATAATTTGCTGATCACCGCCATTACTAGTAAAAATAAAAATACAAATTCCAGTATCTATACCGCCATTTTTAAACGCTATAACTTTCACATAAACCAATTAATTTACACACATTAGGATTTTTTTTTAGCAAAGACATGTAGCAGAATACATTTTGGCCTAAATGTATGACGAAAGTTGATTTTTTTATTTTTTTTTTAACTGGACATGTTTAATAGCAAAAAGTCAAAACTTTTGTTTTTTTCTCAAAATTTTTTTTATAGCGCAAAAGATATAAAAAAACGCACAGGTGATCAAATACCACCGAAAGAAAGCTCAATTCGTGGGAAAAAAAGGATGTAAATTTAATTTAGGTGCAGCATTGCATGACCGCGAAATTGTCAGTTAAAGTAATGCAGCGCTGTAACGCAAAAAATGGCCTGGTCAGGAAGGGGGGTAAATCCTCTGGAGGGCAAGTGGTTAACTGGGAGTCAGACATGAAGCGTCAATATTTTTTATATTAAAGTAGTACTAAATGCTGAGACTCGGCATAGATATGATCATTTTAAATATAATGTACAATACTGATAAAATTTTATTTTCAATTAATTTGTAATGCCTTAACTTTTAGTCAGTAATCTAAGTCCTGCTAGATCACTGCAGGCTGGCCCCTTTTGCAAGTATAGCTATGTAAAACATTCAAAATAAGTGCCTATACTGCTAAAAATCCAGTAATACACTGTCTCACCTTGCTCTGCACATGCCCCATTGCTTTCTATTTTTAGGCACTGTGCTGAATTAGTAGAGGCTGATCTGATGACAACCTAAAGATTTACTGCTGCTCAGGACTCTGGGGTTCAGGAAAATGGCAGCCTCCAGCAAGAATAAACAGGAACAATGCTGGAGGCAATTTACAGAATACACTGTACTAACTTTTGTAACATAATTATCAATGAGGAATGTATATTTCTAGCTAAAAAACTTTATTTTTTATGAAGTTGTTATGGATAAAGTTCCACTTTACTGATATGTGTGGATGGTGCACTCAGCTGTATGTGTGCTGCACTTGTAATAGCTGTGTACTGAGGTGTATGTATGTTATTTATTTATTTTATTCTAGGTACTTATATAGCGCTGTCAATTTACGCAGCGCTTTACATATATATTATACATTCACATCAGTACCTAACCCTCAGGGGGTGTACAATCTAAGGTCCCTAACTCACATCCATACATACACATACTAGGGCCAATTTAGACAGGATTCAATTAACTTACTAGCATGTCTTTAGAGTGTAGGAGGAAACTGGAGGAAACCCACGCAGGCACAGGGAGAACATGCAAACTCCAGACAGGTGGTGCCATGGTTGGGATTCGAACCGGCGACCCTAGTACTGCTAGGCAGAATTGCTAACCATTTAGCTACTGTGCTGCCCTATGTTGCATTGTATATACTGACATGTAGACAAATAGTGCATTCTTTATACAGGCCAACTAATCGGCTGTCCAACTAGTCAATAATGAAAATCGTTGACAACTGTTTTTATTCTCGATTTTTATTGATCAGGTTGATTAGTTGTTTCAACCCTAGTCATGAGTTATCAATAATGACAGCCTGGCACCAGGTTCAGGGTTCATGCTAAGAGAAATACACCTAGTGATGACTGCAAGAAAAAAAATAAACTACTAATAAAAACATAATAAAACATTTTCTAACAATTCTTTTGACAGACATTTTTTGCACAGTATAAATGTCACAAGCCATATACTAATTAATCACTTCATTTGTTCATATGAAAGTATATGGTAACTAATAGAACTTTTATTTCAAGAACATGAGAAGCATTTATGGTTTGTTCTTGTTTTATTTAATGACATTACCATCATTTAACAATTGCACAATTGAGCCTACTAATTAACAATTAGCTTCCTTATGGGTGAGCTAGTACCCACAGAACCACTTTATGATTTAGGCTGCAAAGCTGGTAGCTATAACATCGTAAGAGGCGTGGTATGGTGTATTTCACTTCACTCATCAACAAAGTCTAAATCATGATGTTTAGCAATTGCCCATATGTCTGTTCTCAGAATAAATGTAATTACCAGATTTTTTTTCCCCTTTTATCTGCAAATTGAGTAGCATGTGGGTTTCACTGATAGTGACTTCATTAACCCAATGTGATTTTCTGTTGTATAAAGTTATCAGTAAGCAATAAAGGAAGTTAATATATCAGTACAGGCTAAAAGTCAAAGTGTTGCTTCTGAGATTGGGTCAGATTTTTATTCGGACTAGAAAAAAAGTCCAGAATCCTAGAATCCAGTTAGTGATATAAAAGGCAGTATCTCTTGCCTTGAGCTGTGATGGTTAGAAAACCCTGTGATTGCCAGGGGCTTCCATGTATTGCAGGGCATGCAGCCAAATTTACATTTTGATTTGTCAAATTGTCTACATAATTACATTCACAACTTTATCATTTTCTCTCGTTTATACTGTATGTGGGACCACCAATAAGAATGGGAAGGAGAAATTCCATTCCAACAATCCATCCTTCCATGGCAGGCTCTTTATGGTGCTAGCAAGGAAAAGGTCCTCCCCTCCCCTCCCCTCTGTATTATCCTCCTGCATTTACCCTTTATAAGAGCAAAGGAAGCAAATAAAGTGTTCTGACACCTTAAAACATCTATGTTTTTTTTAATGTGACGCATTCTATATTGCATTCTTACCTGCTGTTGTGGTTAGAAATGGCAGTATAAATAGGGGGCAGGTTAGAATTGCATACCTCCCAACTTTCTGAGATGGAAATGAAGCACGCCTATTACCAAAAGTTTGTAGGCACAGGACATGCCCCCTGCCACCCCCCCCCCCCCCCCCCCTTTACTGAGAATTGTACAAAAAAATATTTATTAAACCGACAAGTGTTTTTTTTTTACCACTTCTATTATATTTACTTTTGAAATTTATGAATGCAGCAAATTAGAAATTGTATTAAATTTTTAGCACTGTAAAACACTTTTTGATAGGTAAATAGTGTATTTTATAAAACAACTATATAGATCAGACAAAAATGAGTGACAGGGAATGCGGGACAGTCCATCGAAATCAGGGACAGTTGGGAGCTATGGAATTGTGTGTTGGGGTCATGGCTAAATGCCATGTGGAAATCATTGGCACACTATTAGGATGCACTAGTATTAAATATACCAACATTTAAAGGGACATTGCAATTTGATAAAACACACCACTTGGATTGCCTTGGGTTTGCCTTACTAAAGTCAAATAGGCACTATTTTTAATCAGAGCTTTGTAAATGTGCTAAAGATTCACTTTGTAAAGAATACCATATCAGTTATTTAAAAAAAAACAGCATTTTTGTTTGTAGATGATTGGATGATGGAAATCAGCAGAACTTTACTACATTCACTAAGCTCTGGGGAAAATGAGTGCAAGGTCACAATATATTTGCCCTTAGTAAATCCACCCCACTGGCTTAAACAAATATGTGCATATGCCAAAATGCGGTCACTGTTCTATTAGCACTTCTTTTTACTGCATATACTGTACTATATATAGTGTGCAACACCTATGGGTGGGTTGGATCAAACTGTATCAAAATGCTTGTTAGACTTTCCAAGCCTTGACCATACAGTGAACTAGAAGTGCCCCTCTAGATCATTTAGTTCTCCAAGAACCTGCGAGACCTCCAGCCCATCCTCTCATTTCCAAGACAGGGTAGACTGTGAGGTTATTCTGTGTCTGATTACCTCATCCTCCTGGTTTTTCACCTGATTCCTCTCCCTACCCCTTCTTTCTCTCAACCCCCCCCCCTTTCCTTCTTACACCCTCTACCATGACCTTGTTGTGTTTCTAAGCCCCCCAGTTCTCAAGTCTCACTGACTTTTTTCAATGTCATATTTCATGTTTCCCTTGTTTATGATACTCCTTTGTAAATGGTAGGAACATTTATATTTTGTATTCTGTCTCGCTAAGCCTTTTGCCATGAAATTCTTTCAATAAAGAGTTATTTGACCTAAAAATAAAAAATAAAATAGAATAAAAAAAAAAAGACTGTCAGACTGCAGTTATTGTAGCACTTTTTTATATTTTTGCAGGTTTTTTTTAATAGAATTCTTTTTGCTGTATGAGTTGGAGAACCAGGCGACCTGCAGTGTAACGGGGTTGCTGGGCAGCCTTTTTTTTTTTACAGATTTGTTGCTGTTACTAAATTATATAAAACTGAAATTGTTTGTTTTCACTTTTATAGCAATCCCAAGTAATGAAAGTTATTTAAAACATCATGGAATCATTTTTTTATTTAATTTAATAGCATCACATAATATGCAGTGCCTATTTGGTACAGGAGCTTAGAATCTTATGTTTCTGCCCACAACATTCCACTGAAACTGTCCTACTAAAACTCGCTAATATCCTTTGAACTGCTAAAACCACCTGCCATTGCTCCATAATCATACTCCTAGACCATTCTGTTGCCTTTGACACAGTTGACCACCCGCTCCTCCTCAATAAACTCCAGTTTCTTGGCCTCCATGACTTGGCTCTTTCCTGGTTTTCCTCTTGCCTATCTCAGCATACCCTCAGTGTCACCTACAACACCATTTCGTTCACTCCTCTTCTTCTTTATTCTGGGGTATCCCAAGGGTCTGTCCTTGGGCCCCTTCTATTCTCTCTCTACACCTTTTCTCTAGGCCAGTTGATAACCTCCCACGACTTCCAATACCACCTCTATGTTGATGACACCCAGACTCCAGTCTTTGACCTCTCCTTCGGGCCCCGCATCCAATCACTAGCTAAATCTTGCTGCAACATTTCCAGAATGTGCCCTGTTCTAATGACACAACAAAACAGCTTATTCACTCCCTAGTTATCTCCCGCCCTGACTACTGCAGCTTCCTCCTCACTGCCCTACGCTTACACAGGCTATCCCTCCTTCAGTCTATTATGAATGCTATTTCTAGACCTATATACCTTACTAACCAATTTGTGACTGCTGCCAATCCCTTCACTGGCTTCCACTAGCCCAGTGTACAGTTGTGCTCAAAAGTTTTCATACCCTGGCAGAAATTGTGAAATTTTGGCATTGATATTGAAAATATGACTGATCATGCCAAAAAATGCTCTTTTATTGAAGGATGATGATCATATGAAGCCATTTATTATCATATAGTTGTTTGGCTCCTTTTTAAATCATAATGATAACAGAAATCACCCAAATGGCCATGATAAAAAGTTTACATACCCTGGAATGTTTGGCCTTTGTACAGACATACAAGGTGAAACACGCGGGTTAAAATGCCAATTAGAGGTTAATGTCCCACATTTGTGACTTTTTAAATTGCAATAAGTGTCAGTGTATAAATAGTCAATGAGGTTGTTAGCTCTTACATGGAAGCACTGACTAGGCTAGACACTGAGCCATGAGGATCAGAAAAGAACTGTCAAAAGTCATGCGTAACAAGTAATGGGGATTAGAAAAATACTAATCAAAACACACAAAGTCATTCACAACACTACTCCCAGCTACTGTACATTGCCAACCTCATCTTGGGATATTGCCCAAACCCTCCTCTCTTTTTCTCCCAAGACATCTTGTTTTTGAGCTCCCTTGTTACCTCTTCCCATGCTTGCCTTCAAGACTCTTCAAAACCTCTCCCATCCTCTGGAACTGATTACCCCAGTATGTCTGGTTTGCTCTTAACCTGTCCACCTATAGGTGTTTCTTGAAAGCTTATTTATTCAGAGAAGCCTACCCCACCTCCACCTAAAAACTGTACTTGGGTCACCTCCTTCATATCATCCCCTGCAGCTATTACCTTTTGTATCACCTCCCCCTTCCTTTAAGCTCCATGAGCAGTTCCCTCCTATTTCTTCTGTATTGAACTGTACTGTAATTGTACTAACCCCTTTATTATATAAAGTACTGCCCAAACTGTTGGAGCTACATTGATCGTGTATGAAAATAATAATAATGTTACCACCAATGTCTTACTCACAGACACAGTAGGGACATTACTGTATTTCTGTTTGCTGCATAATGCAGAAAAAAGAGGGTGGAGGTAGCACACAGCAGAGCCAAGCAGTCAGGATAAGTGTGCAGGAGGAATCACTACAGAGTCCTTTCATTGGCACTCCCTATGCAGGCCAGCTTTCCAGAAGGGTGTCCCAATAGTTCATAAGACTTCTCAGGGATAAAGGGACATGCTCTGGGCTGTCAGAAAAATATGTTTGGCTGTCAGTTTAGAGAGTCCGTTATGTTTGGTGCACTCACCCTCCCTAAAACCTTGGTGGAAGCAAAACAGAACATAACAGAAACTGCTAATAGTAGTGATTATTTGCAAAAGTCACTGCGCATCTGCACCACAGAAACCATATGGGACTGAACCTATCCATAGTTCTCTGTGGAGTATGACACAAAACAATGAAACATAAAAAAAAGAAAAGGTCTCACCGTAGGTATAAGAGTAGCCACCTTCACTCTCTCACTTCTGAGATGAACTTGGGACTATGGACTGTGGTCTGTGGGATGTGTAGTGTACGTAGCGCGGTGCACATGACCGCAACTGATGTGCAATGCTCGTTCCAAACAAAAGGAAGTAAGAGGGAAAATTAGAGGTTTGGGAGCTCATGGAATACATTACAAGGAGGCAGAAAAACACAATTTAATGAAAAATAGATTACAGGGCTATTAACCACTTGCCCTCCTGAGGACTTACCCCCCTTCCTGACCAGACCATTTTTTGCATTACGGCACTGCATTACTTTAACTGACAATTGTGCGGTCATGAAATGTTGCACCCAAATTAAGTTTACGTGGCCAATTTTTATCAAGCTTTCATTAAGAACAAGGAGATGATACAGCAGTGTAAAATTCCCATCAGCTGGATATTTGTAGAGTGGAACTTCACTCTTTCAGTCATCACTGATTATTTGTGATCCTTATGCTGCTAGCATTAGTAAATAGACAGGAAAGTATATCATATTTACTTGTTTTAAACTTTTTTTTACATTTATTCAGTTACTTCCTGGATTCTGGCCTAGGCAAATGATGTCATACATTCCAGGACTCTTCAGAAGGGAAGGAGGGGTTTTCTCAGCTAAGCACACCCTCCTACCTGTTACAATGTTACAATTGCGCAGTCATGCAATGCTGCACCTAAATGAACTTTACGTCATTTTTTCCCCATGAATAAAGCTTTCTTTCAGTGGTATTTGATTGTCTGTGCGTTTTTATTTTTTGCACTAAATAAAAAAAAAGACCGACAATTTTGAGAAAAGAACAATATTTTTTACTTTTTGCTATTAAACATGTCCAGTAAAAAAAATTTAAAAATCAAAATTCATCATAAATTTAGGCCAAAATGTATTCTGCTACATGTCTTTGCTAAAAAAAAAAATCCCAATACGTATAAATTAATTGGTTTACATGAAAGTTATAACATTTAGAAATGGCGGTATATATATTGGAATGTTTTTTTTTTAATGTTTACTAGTAATGGCGGTGATCAGTGACTTATAGCGGGACTACGGTGGACATTCTGACACTGGGGGGGGGGGGGGACTGACTTGGTGTCACTGACATCCTCAGTGACACCAATACAGTTATCATTGCTAAAAAAAAGCACTGACACTGTACTAATGGCACTAGGCAGGAAGGGGTTAACATGAGGGGCGATCAAAGGGTTAACTGTGTGCTGGTAGTGTTTTACTAGGGGGTGGTGGCTGTGTGATATACTGTAAGGACACTGCTTTGAATGGCTGTGTGGCTATGGATGGCTGTGTTGCTGTGTTGTGCACAGCCATCCAAAGTAGTGTGCCCGAGCTGACAGGGAGGAGAACTGTTAGTAAACAAAACACTTCTCCTCCCTGTCGCAGATCCTCGGTAATCACCAGGCACTGGCGAATAATCGCTGGCCAGGACCCGGTGACTGACAGCCACGGCCATGAATGGCAGTGCATTGAGGGGGTGCGCACTCCCTACCCCGAAATGCAAAATCACGCATGTATACGTGATTTTGCGCACCTGTGCCGCCCTGTAGCAGTATTTCTACTATAGGGCGGTCGGGAAGCGGTTAAATAGTGGATGTGTATGGATTATTTTTAAAAAATAAGGATAGGGTTTAGTGTCACTGTAATTAGTGCTTGGGGGAAGCCTTAAACAGTATGATTCTTACAGATCGTTTAAGTGACCATTAACACTGGCAACACATATTTAGCTGTGGAAGTGATTTTTTTTTTTCCTTTTACAGTCAGCTTGGCTTACATACAGCAGCAACAGCATCCTAGTCAGATTCATTTCAGTTTGAAAAATTCTTTTTTCCAGGTAGCTTTAGAAGCGACATATGCTTTTTCATCAAACGGTAATAGACCTGCTTTGACCGGCAGTTAAAAATAGGCCAGGAGTTTGCAGTGACTGACCCTGTTGTCTTTCTGGACCATACATACTAGGTGCAGTTACCATTGTTCTTCTGCACAGAGAATCACCAGTAACTGCAATGACACAAAGAGAACAATTGTTTTTTCTGTGTTCTGTTCAGACCAGAATGCAGTGTTGCACTATGTTTCAGTGAGCAGTGATAGTATGTAACAGGTTGGCATAATATTGCATTGCTCTGCTTGGTCCCACATGTCATTGCACAGAAATGCAGCACACTTCCCTTCTGTGCAGTGATATGAAAGAGGTGTCTGTCTGTACACTTCAAATAAAGTTTGTTTACAAAAAAATGAAATGGAGTGAAATCACACATCACACCGCTCCTGCTGCTCTGCCGCCCATAACTCTCTGCAGGCATCGGTAGTTTGGACTACAGACCAGTCTGAATGGACCTTTTAATGTAAAATGGCCAATTTATATCAAGCTTTCATTAGGAAGAAGGAGACCATACAGCAGATGATACAGCAGTGTAAAATTGCTCACCAGCTGGATGTTTTTAGAGTGGAACTTCTCTCTTTCCAATAATCACTGCTTATTTGTGATCCTTATGCTGCTAGCATTAGTAAATAGACAGGAAAATATATCATATTTACTTGTTTTAAACTTTTTTTTTTACATATCTTCAGTTACTTCCTGGTTTCTGGCCTAGGCAAATGATGTCATACATTCCAGGAATCTTCAGAAGGGAAGGAGGGGTTTTCTCAGCTAAGCACACCCTCCTGCCTGTTACAATGTTCCAATTGCGCAGTCAGGCAATGCTGCACCCAAATTAAATTTACATCCTTTTATTCCACAAATTGAGCTTTCTTTCAGCGGTACTTAATCGCCTGTGCGGTTTTATTTTTTGCATGTAAAAAAAAAGACCGACAATTTTGAGAAAAAACAATATTTTTGACTTTTTGCTATTAAACGTGTCCAGTAAAAAAATGTTAAAAATCAAAATTCATCATAAATTTAGGCCAAAATGTATTCTGCGACATGTCTTTGCTGAAAAAAAAATCCCAATATGTGTAATTTAATTGGTTTATGTGAAAGTTATAGCGTTTACAAATGACGGTGTATATACTGGGGGAGGGGAGGAGGGGTTTTCTTAGCTAAGCACACCCTCCTGCCTGCATGCCTGAGCTAAGGCCATATGGATCCCAGGAAGTAAATGCTACATGAATCATCTTCCCTTACTAAAATTGGCCACGTCCAGAAATGCCAGGGGGTGTTTTTCAATGTGATATCTTAGCAAAGTAAAGCATGGAGGCATGGATGGATGGGGAAGTTTGCTTTGATTATTAAAAATTAATTAAACTGAATATTTGCCCTCCAGAGGATCTACCCCCCCCCCCCCCCCCTTCCTGACCAGGCCATTTTTTGTGTTACGGCTCTGCGTTGCTTTAAAGGACAATTGTTCTGTCATACAATGCTGCACCCAACTCAAATGTACATCCTTTTTTTCCCACAAATAGAGCTTTCTTTCAGTGGTATTTGACTGCCTGTGCGGTTTTTATTTTTTGCGCTATAAAAAAAAGACCAACAATTTTGAGAAAAAAAACAATATTTTTAACTTTTTGATATTAACCTCCTTGGCGGTATTCCCGAGTGTAGCTCGGGGTAACATTTCAGTACCAAGAGCGGTAACCCCGAGCTACACTCGGGAATACCATGCGGCACTGCTCCGGCATGTGTTCTTCACTTACCTTACCCCGCGCTCCCACGATGTGTCCCCTGCTGCGTCCCCGGCCATCTCCTCCGGCCGATGCCGGCATCCGGCTTCTGTGTCCTGTCCCTGTGACGTCGGGACGTACGGGCGCCGGCGGCGGGAAATTTAAAAATTTTAAAAAATGTCATTTTTTTTTTTTTACATTTTACATAGTAAAACATTGCTGTCTCAACCAATTTCACATACATTTTGTCCCTAATGCTTTGTCCTGTGCCCTGCCTGCATTTTGTCTGTTCTTTCTGCCTGGAAACTGAGAAACGTTCATGGCGTCCAAAAAGTGTCCCTTTAGGTCAAAATCGGTTTAGATCAGCTAGAGAACAGCGATAGTAAATCAGAACCACTTGCAGAATTGAGTGATAATGATTTGTGGGGAAATTCGTCATCAGACACTGAAAACAATTTTGCGACTTTGCTCAGCGATGTGCAAACTTATTGTGGCGCTATATTTCAAATTTCAGTGTTTTTGGTTTGATTATATTATTGAATTAAATGTATTATTATTATATTATTATTTTTTGTGATTATTTATTAAATTATAATTTATGATTTCGTGTTTCAAATTTTATCCTCCCCGGGATGTTTACTAAACTCTTGTTCGGACAGATTTCAGTGAGTTATTCCTAAAAATGACAGCCTACAATAAAAAAACTACATATTTCCATGCAAAAAAATGGTACCGCTTTCAGCACCAAAAATCGGAAAGAATCAGACTGCCAGGGAGGTTAAGCATATCCAGTAAAAAAAATTAAGAATCAAATTTCGTCATGAATTTAGGCCAAAATGTATTCTGCAACATGTCTTTGCTAAAAAAAAAATCCCAATATGTGTAAATTAAATGGTTTATGTGAAAGTTGTAGTGTTTCCAAATGGCGGTATAGATACTGGGCTTTTTTTTTTTTTTTTACTAGTAATGGCGGCAATCTTATAGCGGGAAAACGGCGGACATTCTGACACTGGGGGGAACTGACTTGGTGTCACTGACATCCCCAGTGACACCAATACATTGATCAGTGCTAATAAAGAGCACTGACACTGTACTAATGGCACTGGGCAGGAAGGGGTTAATATGAGAGGGCAATCAAAGGGTTAACTGTGTACTGTTTTACTAAGTGTGCTGTGTTAGTGCTTCACTGTAAGCACACTGCTTTGTATGGCTGTGATATGCATAGCCATGCAAAGCAGAGTGCAGGAGCTGACGGGAGATAACTGTTTTGTTTATAAACAGTTCTCTCCCCAGTCAGATATGCTCAGCAATCACCGGGTGCCGGCAAGTAATCACCAGCCGGGAACCAGTGATTGGCAGCCGTGAATGGTGGCGCGGGTAGGGCTTGCGCGAGCCTCGTGCGTTCCCCCTACCTGGAACTGCAAAATCACATATACTGTATATACGTGGTTTTATGCACAGCTGCCACCCTGTAGCAGTATTTCTACGATGGGGTGGATCTAAAGTGGTTAATAAGGGAGAATTGGCCAAAACATAATAAAGAAAAAGAGTGTTTTGTTAGACAAATTAAGACATAAAAAATGACATGGCAGTATAAAATTGGCCAGGAGTAAGACAATTTTAAATAGCAAAACTAGTCCCAAATTTACTAGGGACAAACAAAAACTTAGATACTGCAGAGGATAAAGCAGTGTAAAATTGGCTACTAAGCAAGATAGATTTAATCAGGGTTAATAATCGAAAATATACTGGAAGCAAAGAGTATAAGCAGGTGTTTTATACTGCAGAAAATACAGCCATGTGAAATTTGCCAGCAGCAGGACAGTTTTAATTAGGGATAGTAGGCCTAGCTGGTGTATGCCTAAAATGTATTTTATCTATGAGGTTGCAGTAAATGTGAGTAATATAATGTAAGGGTAGGGTAGGTAGAGTAATTTAGCATTGTAGCATTTAGATTTTTTTTTCTTTTGAAAGGTGAAGCAGCATTGGGAACAAAAGTCAGTTTCAAGAACAGATGGTCACTGGCAAGTGAATGCTCCTCTTTGAGGACACCCAACCTTAAAAAAGATCCTATGAACATAAAATAAAAGTGAAAACCAGAGCCCCCAAATACCAACTCTTAAAACAAAAGCCAATTTTTAATGGAAGCATTTGAGTGAAAAGAAAATTGGCTATGAACTACAGAAAAGCGAAAAGTGACTGCCAACTTCAAACCACAACATAAAATATAAAGCCCGGTTCACACTATCCCTCACACAGCGGGCTGGTTGCGGGTGCAGTAATTGCACTTTCTCACACCCGCAACCACCCGCAACCACATTGCGTTTCTCTTGTGAGATGCACAGGGGTGCCTGGCACCCCCATGCATCTCATTCTGCAGCGTGATTGTGGGTGCAGGAAACCACACGGTCAAAAAGATCATGTGGTTCCCCTGCGGATCCGTTTTGGAAAAGGTGCTTGTGTAAACGTGGACTAGTGTGAACCGAGTGTTAAACAAAAAAGTTCCAGTAATAAGAACAAAATAAAAAGAGAACAGCTCTTGATTGCAGTTGATTGCTCAAAGAGCTAGCAATCAGAAATAAACTGCAATTTCCTAACTGACCCTAATCTCTTCCTATGCAGTTTGTCAGCTTCCCATGCAACAGCTTTCAATGTGCTGACACTAAAGCTTCTCTTTTTTATAGTTACATAGTTACGTAGTTAGTCTGGCTGAAAAAAGACAAAAGTCCATCCAGTTCAACCATTAAAAAAAAAAAAAAGTTGTAATCCTATACCCACAGTTGATCCAGAGGAAGGCAAAATAGTGCGGAGTGACATAGTGAGGGAGAAAGGTTAAACAAATACCTTCTAATTAGACCTTCTTAGCCTACTGGCCATAGATTAAAGCCCATCCAGTGCATCACTGTTGCATTATTATTTTTTTAATTCTGAAACTCCAGATAATTTTGATGGGACCGTGAGTTGCAATCTCTCAAGATTTGCCTTAAACATAGCAGCAAACCCAAACCTCACCCCTAATAGCTATGTACTATGGTGTCCGTTTATGAACCAGCAGTAATAGATCGCTGCTCAGTTCTCTGGCATTCTCGGAGAACACAGTTCTCCTGTGAATGCCGTTTATGAAGCATATGTAGATCAGTTCTCCAAACGAAGGGAGAACGGTCTCCAAACGAAGGGAGAACGGTCTCCAAACGCTGGAAAACGGCTGATTTTACTATAATCTCGCGAGATTACAGTAAAAGATCAGTTTACTAAGCAGAGGTAAATTATCTCTGCTTAGTTTTCGGTCCCTCCGATTCTCCAGCTCTGGGCTGGAGAATCTGGAGGGAGAACACAGATCTCCAGTGAAGGGATGAACATATTCTCCTGGGTGTCATAAACTGTGAATGACCAGAGAATAGCTTCGATCCTCTGGATCTCAGCTATTCTGTGTGTCATAAACGGACACCAATATGTATATGTACTGTGAAGTGCTTCAGTGTTGTGAGTATCAGTACATATGTACATACAAAAACCCACTTTAGACATTTATTGTGATGTGGCTTGCACTAACATGTGTGATTTAGAGACATAGGAAATATTGATTATTAGAATTTGCACTGATTTTAATTAGTTAAATTGCCAGTATTTATTATGTATAACATTTTGCACACGTTATGAATCGGTCACTGTTCACTTTATGCTGGTTATAGTTTATGCTGCGATTACAATGTGATGGGTAGGCAGAGCCAAAATAGGTGTGTCAGTTTTGTTTTACATCGCCTGATGTGCCTAGGACACCATAAACTAAGAAACAGCTTTGATTATGGAATGTATTTCCTGGAACATGATTAGCCATAGAGCTGTGTACTAATTCTGTGTAATTTCTTTATTTTTCCATACTGTAATTATACCCAGTACAAGGAGAGGATTTCTTCTATTTGCCCAACACAGCTGTGATCTGTACAATTGTGCAGAATAAACCAGACAAGTAAATGATTCCTATAGTAAAATAAACTTGTCTATATTGTGTCATTTCCAGTAGAATTTTTCTCCGGCTGAGATAATAATAATTCTTCTGTGACTTTGGACTGAGTAAGCAAAAATAGAGAAAGCTATCTTGACTTCATCACCGAGGTCAGCTAGTTTAAAGTAAAACTCTGGACAAACAGCTAAATACACAGTTGATAGACACACATAGGTTTATTGTTGTACTCAAAGCTTTACATTTTGCATAATTAAAACGCATTCCCTAAATTAAGGTAAAAGAAAAATAATAGCTGCAGCCCCCCCCCCCCCCCGATCCCCCTAAATACATACCCAAGCCCAATATCAGTCCAGCTCTGTGCTCTAGAGCAGCAGCTCTGCTCTCTCTCACTTCTAACTGGATTTAGTGAGAGCAGTGGGAGCCATTGGCTTATGCTGCTGTCAATCAAATCCATTCATGGGGGGAGCTGAGCCGCACTGTGCAGGAGGGAGGAGCAACAGTGACCCCAGAAGAGGAGGATCAGTGTAATTGCACAGAGCACATAAGTATAACATGTTTATTATTTTATAAAGATCCTTTAACCCCTTGACACTGTTCGCACGCAAATATGTGGCCTCTCGGTATTTGGGCCTTCACGCCGAGTAGCGACATATTTGCATGCAGTTAGAAAATACAGCGCTTCCAGCACATATGTCCGCAACTCCCGGAAAGGTCCCGATCTCCCCTTTCGAATGGGACCTTTTCCGATCATGTGACCGCTGTGACGGCGAATAAAACACCCTAAGGACCATAAAACACTGCCCTGCCTCCCAGCTTCTGAAACTCTTAAAGGGCCGGGAGGCATCAGCGCGAAGAGGTTAATATCACATTAAATGGGGTTTAAATGCTTGCACATACCCACTGCAGTAAGATGTATCTGTTTATCTGCAGCCTTCCCTTCTCCAGAGCTGGTCAAAGTACACAGTTTAAACAGACGTTCTGAGCTTGGAGAGGCATGGATTTGATGTCACACACTGCACAGCACAGAGGACAGTTCAGTGTAATCTGGGACCTGAGTGAAGGGAAAGGACACACTCCATCTACCCAGTCTCATAGGGGAACATACACAGCTGAGGCTTTGTGCTGGATTGGGGGTTAGGTTGTCTCCTGGCATTGTCCAGTGTCAGCATAGACAATTAGAAGTGACTCATGAAGATAGCAGAGGAAGGATAGAGCAGACATAAAGCACATTAGGTACTTTTGACTGAGGCACGTACACACTATGAAAGGATATTCTTTGTTCATTTTTCATTTCAGAGGTTTACAAGCACTTCAACCTTATGATTTTCACAGATTTGCAAACTGCACAGGAAGCTGTGTTACTTGTTTATCTCCAGACTCCTCAACGGTCAGTAAATTAGCAAATAACCCCCGTCCATTGAGCATGAGCTGACCTAGGAAAAAGTAAATCAGACACAGGAAACTGTTTTTATGTGAATACTGTATATTATCAGATTTCAACCATGTTTTTAGATTCTTGCCTGGCTGTGTTTTACAAGTAACATTTTTAATGCCCAAACACAGTCCACATTTTTTTCGGTTGTAGATATTAGGGAAATGGTTGGAAGCTCCAGTTCCTTCCTCTGCATCAATCAAGGGTTTTAAAGTGGAGATTCAATCTCTCGATCAACATTGACTATTTTGATTCCTTATGCTACTAGCATTAGTAAATAGACAGGAAAGTATATCATATTTACCTGTTTTAAACTGGTTTTTTTTACATTTCTTTGGTTACTTCCTGGTCTCCATGCCTAGGCAAATTATGTCATACATCCCAGGAGTCTTCAGGGGGGAGGGTTTTTTTCAGCTAAGCACACACTCCTGCTTGTATGCCTGAGTTAAAGTTTTACTAAACCCATGACCCTGCATTCACTATATCTGGTCTCCCACAGTGCTCACAACATGGAAATACAATTATTTTAGCAAAATCAACTGCTAAGTAACTTTTCTCATCAGCAGTATATAGCAGTCTTGTGACTTTTATTAGTGTCCAGCTGAGCATTAGTTAAAGCTTTTAGGATGAGTTTTCATTCTGCTCCAACTGTCCTATGAGGCTGCTCAGCGCCTGGCCCTCTGTCTGGACAGTGCTGATTAGCCCTGTGCTGATCTCATGCACCCTCCCAAAGTACAAAAAAACCTCTCTAGCCATACACACTAAACTGAGCATGTGCAGAATGACTCTTAGAGCTATCAGCAAATTGACTGGGGACTGTAGAGGAAGGGGAGGATCAGAGAAGGATCAAACATCTTTTTTTATACAATGTGGATGATTAATCCCTTAGGTTCCACAGTGAGTATAACAAGAATGCTTTGCTGCATATACAGATTGATTTTACTGTTGCAGGTTTAGTAACACTTTAGATGCAGATGAATTCCAGGAAGTGAATGCTACATAAATCATCTACCCTCACTCAAGATGGCCACGGCCAGAAATGCTGGGGAAGGTGGGGGGGGTTTAAGTGATTTCTCTGCAAAATAAAGCATGAAGACATGGATGGATGGGGGAGTTTGCTTTGAATATTAAAAATGAATTATATAGCACTTTTGGTTTGTGGGGCTCAGATGCAGTGTAGATCCACTTTAAGTTCTGCCGAAGAACATTTTTAATTAAGTTATGCTTGTCTTTCACTTATACTTCATGGACATGTAACTATAAGTAACTTTTTTACTGCTGTATCTGACCTAATTTCAAAGAGTTGCTCTTTATTAAAAAAAAAAATACAAATATGATGAGAATCTCCTCATTGGGGACATAGACAATAGAAAAAATATCTTCTAGTGGCTGTTTTTATATGCCTGGCTTTGTCTCATTTACAGAGATTCCCCTTTACTTCTAGTCAGCCTGATGGCAGACAGAACAGGCAGTCTCATCCATCTATGGTACCATGGCAAGACTGGTACTTGCTTATTAACTGTTTATTGATTTTAATGGTCATATGGTTTCCTGTTTCTGTCTTCCAGCACTGAACAGGATGGATATAATTGGTGTTTTTGCAGTTTTGTTTTTGGCAATATATACAGCATCTTTATTTTTCATTTCTAAAATATCTGCACATGTGATGTTTTCTTTAGATTGTAATGCAAGTGATTGTTCTGCTTCAGCCTGACATTCCTAAGGATTTCTGATTGAAGAATATGTTTTATTTATTAAAAAATGGAAAAGCTTGATTGAAATATGAATGCATATAGTGGACATCTGGAACAATTGTTTAGCAAATCTCTGTGAATGCACAGATTAGCTTAAAATGTTGTAGAAGCGCAGTTTTGTGGAAATGTTTTGATATATTTAAAGTGAATCCCTAACCAAAAATATTCTCTTAACTTTATTTAGAATGTAGAATCTGTGTCAGGTTTTAGTTTTGCTGTTTGTGTCCTGTTGGAGGTATTTCTCTTCCTACTCTCATAGTAAACTGTATGATCCTCCTGCGCTCAGATGTCACCTCTGAATAAAGCTGCAAACACTACCACCACATACCAAAATGGACAATAATAAGATGAAATGATGTGGTGCTGCGCTTCTATATACAACATACCAAAAAGAATAATAGCATATAAAAAAATCTACATATATACAACCCCCCCCCCCCAAAAAAAAAACAATATCTAAGTGTGCTTATATGTGACTAAAATCACAAAAAATATAAAATCATGAGACAATAATTCCCAATAAGACCCAAGGGTGGTGATCGGAATGACCTCCCCACTTCTGTGCTAAATTGCACACACAAGGAAAATAGTGACAAATAATATGTGCTTAACTGATAGATTCGTAAATAATAAACCATATAAATCAGTAAATGATGGTGATAAATATAATCTTCTCACTGTTGTGCTGAATAGCACAAATAGACAAGTGATGTGAGAATATATCTAGGTATATAAGTGCCAACCTGGTAAATCCAGAAAACTAGCAAAAAAAAGGACAATCAACGTTCCATATGTAAATAATAACTGAAAAACAACAAATACATCGTCTATAGAAAAGGGAAACAATTGATTGATGTGTGACCCCAATGTCGGGGATAAGCACATGAACTTATGATAAAATCAATTAGGTGAGAAAAAATATAGGCTGCACCGCCTATAAAGAAAGAAGTGATAAGTGACCCCAAACGCGGGGATCTGAAATAACGTACACGTGAAACCGTGACACAATAAGTGTCTCAAAACCTCCAAAATGACTCATAAATAAATAATCAATGAATGAATTTAACTCCAGAAAATTATAAACTAAAAAGAGTCCAAAACCACCTAAATGGTGGAGGTGTTCTGTAGTCCTTCTAGTATATGTGTATACAGAGCTGGATGACGGGAGTCCCACACTATGTGAAATGGCCCCTCACCTCCATGAAGCGACCCTACAGGGTCAAAACGCCTTTTAGGAAAATAGCACACTGATCGGGAACCTGGACCCCCTCCTGTAGATGTAAGGTCCAACGTAGTGTCAATTCCCCTCACTGGTGGGCAAAAGTTACTGCAAGCAGCATCCTCAAAGTTGTCCTGGAAATGGTCACTCCTTGCAGAGATGCATCAGCTTAGTTTACACACTGCTGTACCAGAGGCACAGATCAAATGCAGCGTGTGTGTGGAAGATCTGTTGATTAGTGCA
Organism: Staurois parvus; assembly: GCF_062004578.1. NCBI lineage: Eukaryota > Metazoa > Chordata > Amphibia > Anura > Ranidae > Staurois > Staurois parvus. The sequence continues at coordinate 7,114,466 of NW_028318511.1, forward strand.
GAGGTGGGTGTAGGAACATTCCCATATATGTATATATATATATATGTATATATAAGTGCAGCACCACATCATTTCATCTCTTCATACTCTGGTGACAACATTGTCACAGGGACAGAAAGTGAAGGCTAATTTCTAATGGAGACACACACATTAAAAAGCTTGTGGAGGTTCCATCTTTACTTAATTCTACCAACGTACATGTATGTCGCCAGCTACAGGCACCATCTTGGTATCTTTTTTTTTGGCCGAAGATGCTCTTTTTTGTAAAAGCAATCCTAGGGGCTAATTAGCCACTGGATCGCTTTTACAGCAGAAGGGGGTCCCACCACCTTCCTGGGCTCTCCTGTCCCACCTGGAAGCCTGGGGCCATTATTTGGCTTGGGAAAGCATCTGATCAAACCGATCTTGGTTTGATACAATACTTTTAAGGGCAGAGTAGAGATCTGGGAGACCCCAGATCTCTCAGTAAAGCATGCCTGTCACTGCCCATGCTATCACAAGGGATGTTATTCATCTCTTGTGATAACAATAAAGTTGATTTAAAAAATGCAATCGCACCACACATGTGAGGTATCATCACAAATGTCAGATGGAGAGCAATATTTCTATAACCAGAGCTTTTGCGTAATTTTAAAGTGTTAACCTGTAAAGACTTTTACTAAGCTAACCTAGTAAAGGCTTTTTATTTACTGCAGTTTGTCGCCGTTCCAAGGGCATACACAATTTTAAAGATGTTTTGTATCCATTTACTCGATGTAACATCATTATATTGTGTTTATGTGCACTTAAACTCATTAAACTATATTTTTTCTAATGTGTGTTTGAAAATGTGCTGCACAAATACCGCGCGAGATAAAAAAATTGCAACACCCACCATTTTATTCTCTAGGGCCTCTGCTTAAAACCGTATATAATGTTTGGGGGTTCTAAGTAATTTTCTATCAAGAAATTCAGATTTTTACATATACACTCACTGGCCATTTTTAGGTACACATTAGGTACACCTGTTCGATTGCTTGGTAACACAAATTGCTAATCAGCCAATCACATGGCAGCAGCTCAATGCATTTAGGCATCTAGACGTGATGAAGACGACTTGTTGAAGTTCAAACCGAGCATCAAAATGGGGAAGAAAGGGGATTTAAGTGACTTTGAAAGTGGCATGGTTGTTGGTGCCGGATGGGCTGGTCTGAGCATTTCAAAATCTACTGGGATTTTCACGCACAACCATCTTTAGGATTTACAGAGAATGGTCCAAAAAAGAGAAAATATCCAGTGAGTGGCAATTGTGTGGACAAAAATGCCTTGTTGATGTCAGGGCAGAGGAGAATGGGCAGACTGGTTGCTGTGACATTCAGATGGTAGGGTCAGAATTTGACGTAAACAACATGAAAGCATGGATCCATCCTGCCTTGTATCAACAGTTCAGGCTGGTGGTGTAATGGTGTGGGGGATATTTTCTTGGCAAGGTGTACCCAATAAAGTAGCCGGTGAGTGTATGTGAGAAGTGTCAGAATAGGCCTGGTCTTCAAGTGTTTAAAAAGTGTTTACTTTCTTGTTCTTTGAGGGACACAGGAAGCCATAAACCTTCAGGATTATACTGCTGTCTACAGGAGAAATAGACACCAAAAAAAGCAAAAAAAATAGCTTGTACAGGATAATCCTGCCCAAAACAAGCCTGCCTTCGTTTTTGTGAGTGTCCTTGGAAAAATGGGTATTTTATTCACCTCTGCTGTTTTTGGTACATTTGGAAGACTTTTACCCTATCAACAGTTGCTTGTAAATGCTGAAATTCTTGAAGACTCTCCAGTTAGCCAAGGAAATTGTTACCTTTACTTTTCCCACCCTTCTTCCCTAGCTGTGGATTTAACCTTCCTTTTCATTAATCCAAGGGCCATTTTATGCGACAGCTAAGCACTGTTTTCATGTGCTGCAGCTGCCGCTGCTTCTTTGCACCTTCCCAGCATTTTCCTGGGCTCAGTGACCTCAAAGACTAGAGCAGAGTTATTTCATGCATGCTTGCTGTTTCCAAATTCTCTCTGGTACTGGTGACTTAGCCTCCTAGGACGTTCCTCTCAGCGCTTACTCTGCATTCTCTAAGTACTTTCAGTGGCGTCGGCATTGACCAGCCTTGTTATAGACTACATCATGGCTGTCTGCAGTCAACGTTGGTCTCATTGTTCATTACCTTTGGCCTTTTCTCCTTTCCTGGGTTTTGGTCTTCGCACTTCTTGGTATTGTGCATTGTTTATTTGGCTTTCTCTACTATGGCTGGCAAGTGGAGTGAGGGTTGCTTTGCAGCAGCAAGTGTATCTTCATTACAGGATTCATTTCCCCTTGTACAAATGGTACCATTGAACCATGGGAAGCAGATTTTCCCTGTAAAGTGGTTCTTTGTCATAGCCAGGCAACATTTCTGATCAAGGGGTTATGAAAATCTGTACCCCCCTTAGCTTGCTAAATCTGAAGCAGACATGGCAGATTTCGCTGGTTCAGTTGAGGGCTCCCCTGTCAGCACTGGAATCTAAGCCCTTTCTGGAAGAAGAATCTTTTCGGAGCATTTTTAGGCTGTTGCTCCTTTGCCAAAACATTGGGGTGGATTTACTAAAAGCAAATAGACTGCACTTTGCAAGTACAGTTCAACTCTGGAAGTGCAATTGCACTCACATTCCCCAGAGCTTTGTAAATGTGATAAAGCTTTGCTGATTTCTATCATCCAATCATGTGAAAGCATTGTTTTTAATTTTCTCTGCACCTGATTGGGTATTCTTCACAAAGTGAATCTTTAACCCATTTCATTTAATAAGGAAAATGAGTGTAACTGCACTTGCAAATTAAAATTGCACTTGCAAAGTGAACAGTCTATTTGTCTTTAATAAATCAAACTAATTATTTCTTCCTTATTGAGGCTGTATTCTCTACCTTTATCATAATAGAATCTACGATTCCTGCTCCAAAACCTATCTCCTGCCTAGGTTGTTATAGATATCCCTACTACTGCTGTTGATTCCTTAATTATAGAACACGGAGACCAAATTGTCTCTAACATTTAATTTTAGTTCTGATGGTCTGCTAAAAGCTTTCCCTACTTGTTTCATGTATGGGTCTGATGTAAGTACAGATACACAGGGCACTGTACTTGTGTATCTGTACTGGGGCTGTCTGTGCTTAGGGGGGATCTGTACTGGGAGTGTCTTTACTGAGGGGGGTCTATACCAGAGTGTGTACTGACATGGATCTGTTCTAGGGGATGTCTGAGGCAATGGGGTCTGTACTGGAGTGTCTGTACTGATACTGAAGGTTTGCGCTGGGAATTTCTACCTGTGTGCTAAACTGGCACACCCTACTGTCTTATTTATTTATGACTAGTACTTATATAGCGATGTCAATTTATGCAGCACTTTACATATATATATATATATATATATATATATATATATATATTTTGTACATTCACATCGGTCCTTAACCCTCAAGGAGTGTACAATCTAAGGTCCCTAACTCACATTCATACATACACATACTAGGGCCAATTTAGACATGAACCAATTAACCAACGAGCATTATCTTTGGAGTGTGGGAGGAAACCGGAGTAACCGGAAGAAACCCACGCAGGCACAGGGAGAACATGCAAACTCCAGGGAGGTGGTGCCGTGGCTGGGATTCGAACCAATGACCCTAGTACTGCCAGGTGGAAATGCTAACCATTTAGCCTCTGTGCTGCCCACTTATCCATTAAAGGTCAAATAGCCCTTAGTTCTTCGATCCTTATATTGTAATAGGTTTTAACATGAATTCATTTATACATTTCTGTTAGAATAATATACATTCACAATCTCTACTGTAGACACAAAGCAGAGTGCATTTTCCTAAGATGCCCTGCCAAAATGTAACAGGCACATGTACATACTTTTTGTTCAGTCAGCTGAATTCTGCCAGGTCATGCTGTGATGATCCTCTGTAGGGCACCTGCTCTTATAGAAGATAAATGCTGAATGTTTTGCTCTTCTGTTTCTTTCATTATACAGAATAACAGACAAAATATAGCAGGCTGGATCTTTCACTAGTGAATTAAGCAGAAAATTTGGACATGTTTTTATCTTCTAATGATAATAGTTGCTGTAGCAAACTTGCTCATCAGAGATGGATGTGGAGTTCCCCTTTTTTATTAGAAGTATTTCTCAATCCTTTATTCCCTACCCCCTCCCTTCCTGAGAGGCACAGGGACAGATGTGTAAGTGTTAAAAGTGCTGGCAGGCTGGAGCAGCAGGGGGCCCAGTGCTACAAAGCCCCCCCCCATAGAGACAGCAGACTCTCTGTCCCAAGGCCTGTGTAAAATCACACCTCCTAACCAAGTTAAGATATTTTTTTCCCCAGACTTGAAAGAAGTTGGAACCTCATAAACCCTACCAGCCAGGTGACAGAAGTTAAATGAACATTCCTCAGGTCAGCTGTCACCTGTGCTTCATATCATGGATTATGAAGCTGTCAGTTTTAATGCATAGCCCATCCGACGATCCCGCCCAAAATAGGGTATTGGCCAGTTACTCAGCGCCACCCCCTTGCTGGGGGACTTTAAAAACACAGGCTGTAGGCCTGAAGTTAAGCTAAACACTTCTCCCAATTTTAACATCGTAACAGCAGGACATCAAAGACCCTTCGCTCTGCAACTTGGATCTGCTTACCTTAAGGCTGAACATGGCAAGTAATTTAACCTTTTAACTTCTCCCTGTTATCTCTTTGCTGTGCTGTTTTCTATGTATATATAAATATATATCTTAGTTACATCTTTTTCTGTAAATATTTTATTGCGCCTGTTTGACTCTTTTAGTAATAAATCTTTCTTTCTGAAAGTGCTAAACGGTTTCTAAAGCGCTTAATTGCAATTTACGAATTCCTGCCTTTTGAAGAGACGCTACTGTGTCTTTTTAATCCTCTGCCCAATCGGCCTGCGGTGACCGTATTGGACAGGCGACTTTTCAACCATTACAGTGTATATTGGATAAAGAGAGTTTTGTTTTTCTCTGTACAAAAGAAGGTGGTGGCAGTGTGAAAGGGTTAGTTGCGTAATTAACCCGACCCAGTAAAAAACGCATTCAGACTGCAGGCACCGATTGTAGTCCATTAGCTGGAAAATCGCTGTGTAGGGTGGGTGTGCCCTTGTTACGCATGTCACATCGCGGTTTTAGATCGGCTGGTCCTTCGGTCACGAGTTTGGTGAGAAGGTCTGGGGTCTGACGCCGCGGGTGTGACGTATTGTTGGTCGCGGTCGTGCGATTGTCGCATGTTGAGGGTGGCGATCGTGCGTCTGTGACAGTTGCTACATAATAAAAACTTATATAAGATTAGAAGCAGTGCATTCAAATCAGTGTAACCTTGGTAATACCTTTGGAACAATACCCATACCCCACACTGTGGGGGCAACCTGTAATGTTGCTTCGGGCACTGGATCCTTTTTGGGCACTTACCTTGGCATTGAGTATAGTTAGCCACAGGGTGCGATACAGGTCCAATGTCATGGTCCGTTCCTATGGTTCCCAGACCCTGAAGACCCCCCCCTAAGCCTGGACCACTATAGGGACCAGCAACGTGGAAGGATAATACAGGTTCATCCTGGTTATTGGACTGATACTGTATTTTTATAGTATGTATGAAACTCATGATCTCCATTACTTGCAGTATACTTTTTTAAGTGTCCCGTGAAAAGTAATTGTGTTGTGCCAAAACTTAGGAAACTGTGAATGTGTTTGAGTTTATTCACTCATCAAGTGTTTAAACTTACAAACTTGGCAGTAAAAATTCCACCTTTCAGAGCTTAGTCTCAGGTGGATGACTTGGTGTCACATCACACCATAGGGTGCACCTATACCACCACTTCTGCCCAGATCCCTTAAAAAAGTTCTCATGACTTCTTCCTGTCCTTTTGCCATGAGGACTTTGCGACAGGATGGTCGAAGCCTGGGTTTCTGTGTATGCTTCTATGGATGTACTTAATACATTTCTGTAACCTGCTCTATGAGTACCCTACAGGTAATTATGCTCATTGATATGAACTGAGGAGACCAGGTGCAAGAAAACTGCTGCAAAAGCTCAGGCAAACACCTTCTCTGCCGAAGGTTTGCAACACACTTAAACCTTGCAGAGTGACAATGCTTCCCTTGCACTAGAGAAGACTGTTTAAAACCAGTATCTGCATCCAATTTTAGCTCTATCTCAGGCTTGAGATACTGCCCTGTTTGACCAAGGCAGATTTCTCTGCAACCATGTCAGACTTTCTCTAACGGTTTCTGGGCTATAATACACCCATCCCTGTTTAGAACTCATAAGTGCCAGACTCCTCCATCATCCATGCCTTCTTTAGTCAGAAATGAATGTATCTGCCCTAGAATTAGTAGAAACAGAGGAAATAGAAGTGGACCTAGAGTCAGTGCTAGAGGAGACTGCAGGCTCATATACACCTGATGCCCTTGCTTCATGCAAAATGCTCTGCCAATATAAGCATGCTCACTTCTGCTGTGCGCAAAAGCCTCTGCATATTTACATGAGTCTCCTCTGTCTCACCATACCCCTTTGGGTTCTAAGAGACCTGAAAAGTCATTACCCATTAATGAGCAAATAGAATGGGCAATTTATGATGATTGTACTCCTAGGTTTTCACTCTTTCAAAATCATTACCAAGCTATATCCAGTAGAAAACGATTCGCTAAAAAGTGAACTTTACTGGTAGTAGACCCTGCATTCTCAGTCTTAAAAACATATTACTGTGCCTATAGAAGATTCTTCTCACAAACCAGCCAAAACCTGCCAAGAGACAATCATATTTGTGAGAAATCTCTTTTCCGTGGGAATGGTCATTCTGGTTCCTCTAAAAGACAAGTTAAAAAGATTCTATTCACACCTGTACACAGTACCAAAACCCAGTAGGGGTGTTTGTCCTATTCTGGACCTAAAACCTCTAAACATGTACTTCATGTTCCAAAGTTTCACAAAGAGACAGCCTTTGCCTAACAGATCCCTGTGAAAGACTGGCGCAGGTGTAACTGGAGCCCCGCACTGTCTTGTTGTTTTTCAAATGTGACAGCGGCTACTGGAAGAGAAACCCTTGCCTGCTTTCATGATGGGTTGGGGGGTCTCCACATGTTACATCCTAAATACGAATGTAACATGTTACAAAAGGTGAACTTATAGTTTAAGATCCCATGCTGTGATCTTAAGATAAAACAGAAAACTCTCTGTGAGATTTTCCTTAAGGGCCCTGGGCCTTATGGAAGTCTAATTTAAGGCCATGGCTTTGAATAAACACACTCCCTTTTTTGATCTTCCTATGCTTCTCTTCAGTTAAGAAAGGAAATAGTTTTGTGGATTTCCAACCTAACCTTGGAAATGGGGAAGTAATTTCTTCCATGGTCACAGAAGGTGATGACGACAGATGCCAACCTCACAGGCTGGAGAGGAGTGTCACAATTTCACATGATTCAAAGAACCTGGTTACTAAGGGAAGCAAGTTCCCACTCAACATGCTGGAGCTCAGAGCAATGAAACTAGCCTTGTGCAACTGGACCCCCCTTCAAAAAGGACACCCTATCAGAGTGCAATCTGACAATGCTACAGCAATGGCCTAACGGGGTACCAGGAGTCAGACATTCTTAAAAAGGCATTAAGTCTGATTCTCTCCTGGTTGGAGAAGCACTATCCAGGAATCTCTGCTGTTCACATTCTGGGAGTGGACAATTGACAAGCAAGTTTTCTCAGCCAAAACCTCCTGGAGTAGAGAGGCAGTGATGTCACAACCTCTACCTCGTCAATTCAGAGAATGCCTTGTATATATTGGAAAAAAAGGTCTTCTGTGAATAGCAGCAGTGCTAAGTGATCAGCCTTCTATAGTCATTATGAAGAGGAGCAGCTGCTCGGCGCAGGACCCAGAAGATGGTGGGTGATCACTGTTGTAGCACTGACAACTACAATGAGCTTCTCTCATATTATGTTGTTACTGCCCCTCTAGTGGATTCTCCTAAAAGGCCTAAGGGGAGATCAACCAAGAAGTTCAGTCAACAGATCACTATCACAATAGGTTAAGATCTATCCGTGTTAATATTGTTTCAGTCAAATTTTTGTTCTTGGGATTTTCTCCAGTTTCAAGTCAAAATGGAAGAAAGGCCAGTATCGCTTGGTTAGGCAATGCTACTGTTATGTTATAAGATTACTGCTGTACTTTTCTTAAACAATAGGCATTTAGAAAAAAATATGGACTCCCACTCTGACCAAATGTTACTAATATGGCACATCAGGGTGGTGTGCCCATAACAAGGGAGCAGTTTGGGGCCCTCTCCTCAGTTGATACTAGCCTGTATGCCTTTCAGGTCTTAAGGGTAGTGCTTTGAGAGGGGTACCCCCAAAAATTGAATTAAATTAGTAAAACTGTGTTTATTTATTACAGATGACAAAATACTTGGTTTTAGCCAACGTGAATTTCATATCTGTCTCCAAAGTTTAGCAGGCTTCTAGGTAGTTGCTCACGCATGAAAAAAACATGCACACTAATCATTTCACTGGGGATTTTGTAAAGAGTTCTGGAAAACATGCACTATTAGTAGGCCTTGAAGACCAGAGCTGAAGAACACTGGTCTACCTGACCTAGATATTGTTATTCATAGGTCAGTAACATAGAGTGCCAAATGGATAAATTTAGTCTGTAAGAGATTTTGTCTTTCACAAGCTGCTGTCTGATAGTAATGAGTCTCTGGTAGTTGTGAGTTGGGGACACAAAATTTGATCTTGTCTCATGAGACTTGATTCATCAGTCCCTCCTGAACCAGACAAATTTCAATCAGTGTCAGCTTTATAGTCCAACTGTGCTTTAAAATAATTAGACAAATGAGAAAAAATATTTGGCAGAAAATAACATATTGGTCTTATTAAATCAGCTACAATTTCTGACACATATATTTTTCTCTAGGATGCCCGGTAGCGCCTTTACAAAGTAGTGTTTTTGTAACTTGCAAACATGAGCCATTTTTTAGGTAATTCAACTCAGTACTGAGTAGAATCCACTTTTAACCTCAAAATAATTCTTTACATTGTTTTCAATTGCTGACTTTTTATGCCTTGTTCTGCACTATGTCTCTGCTTGAAGGTTGCTATCTTGGTAGAGGTGCAGGACTTTGTGTCCTTATGTCATCCCCCTTGATGATTGGGGATCTGATTACTAGAAACAAGTAGAAGCAGAAAGCAAAGATCAACAAGAGTAACCGAGCACATCTTCACTTTTTGATTCGGGTCCACTTTAACTGTTTAGTATAAAACACGAAATATATAATACGATCAACAGTCCCTTTGGATCCAGGACATGAATGAGATTTATCATCAAGACTATGGCATTTTATAAGATTATCTGGTGGTAGTGATAGGTCTGTCTTGCAGTATGCAGGGAGCTAAACATTGGTCATACCCGTTCTCCCCTTGGAGTAAATTTAAAGTTTATTTTAACCCCCAAAATAAAAATTAATCTATTGCAGCTTAGCAATCCTTAGATGTGATGTGTGTGTTAGAAACTTCATTGCAGCAACTCAAAATGGTACTCAGTAGTTTTTATGGCCCCCACGTGCTTATATGCATGCCTGACAACGTGGGCATGCTCCTAATGAGATGATGGATGGTGTCCTCAGGTATTTCCTCCCAGATCTGGACCAGGGCATCACTGAGCTCCTGGACAGGCTGAGGTGCAACTTGGTGGTGTCAGATGGACCAAAACATGGTATTTGCAGAGGTGTTCTATTGGATTTAGGTCAGGCGAGCGTGGGGGCCATTCAATAGTAACAATTCCTTCATCCTCCAGGAACTGCCTGCATACTCTTGCCACATGAGGCCGGGCATTGACGTGCACCAGGAGGAACCCAGGACCCACTGCACCAGCGTAGGGTCTGACAATGGGTCCAAGGATTTCATGACGCTACATAATGGCAGTCAGGGTGCCATTGTCTAGCCTGTAGAGGTCTGTGAGTCCCTCCATGGATATGCCTCCCCAGTTCACCACTGACCCACCACCAAAATGGTCATGCTGAATGATGTTACAGGCAGCATAATGTTCTCCACGGCTTCTCCAGAAACTTTCATGTCTGTCACGTGCTCAGGGTGAACCTGCTCTACTCTGTGAAAAGCACAGGGCACCAGTTGCAGACCTGCCAATTCTGGTGTTAAATGGCAAGGGCCATTCGAGCTCTGTGGTGCCAAGCAGTGAGCACAGGGCCCACTAGAGGATGTCGGGCCCTCAGACCACCCTCATGAAGCCTGTTTCTGATTGTTCAGAGACATTCACACCAGTGGCCTGCTGGAGGTCATTTTGTAAGGCTCTGGCAGTGCTGAACCTGTTCCTCCTTGCACAAAGGAGCAAATACCGGTCCTGCTCATAGCTTAAGGACCTTCTACGGCTTTGTTCAGCTCTCCTAGAGTAACTGCCTGTCTCCTGGAATCTCTTCCATACCTTGAGACTGTGCTAGGAGACACAGCAAAACTTCTAGCAATGGCACATATTGATATGCCATCCTGGAGGAGTTGGTCCAGGTATCGCCGCATGCTACCATTAGTGACACTGACCCTAGCCAAATGCAAAAGTAGTGAAAACAGTCAGAAAAGATGAGTAGGGGAAAAAATGTCAGTGGCCTCCACCTCAAAACAATTCCTGTTTTGAGAGTCGTCTCATTGTTGTCCATCTAGTGCACCTGTCGTTAATTTCATTAACACCAAAGCAGCTGAAACTGATTAACAACCTCCTCTGCTACTTAACTGACCAGATCAATATCCCAGGAGTTTAATTGACTTGATGAGTTTAATTGACTTTGAGCAGTGTTTAATGTTTGGTGGTTTTGTGTAATCTTCAGGACTAAAATGATTTTTTAAAAATGTTTGCAAAAAAATGCAAAAACGGCTCTGGCAGCAAAAGGGTTAAATGCCATTACTAAGTAATGCAGAGTTTAGAGGTCAATAGCTTATTATGCAAAGTTCAGAAAAGGTCAGTAGTATGTAATGCAGAGTTCAGAGGTCTAAAGTTTTCTAGTGCTGGGTTCAGAGGTCAATAGTTTTTAATGCAGAGTGCAGACATGTCCACTGTGCTTAGCTACCTGTACTCTCTGTATGTCAGTATTTACATCCCCTGGCTGGGAGTAATACTGTATTTGTTCTTTCACCCCCCCTCCCCCCACCTGCTTTCTGCTCTCCCTCCCTCCACATTTGCAGGAAAGCAGCAATGAGAGGCTACCTGTTCTGGCTCACTGTAAGGGCACCTACAAGCACCTGGGATAGACGCAGGAGGTTGGCTGACTGGGATCAACAGCTATGTTGCTTTCCTGCGTCACTCTGCGTATAGGGGAGCACTTCAGACAGAGGTTTGGTGAATATGTGATCTACCTGTCACCTCTCCATGATTGATGGGTTGCCAACCCCTGCTGTAGCCTATTCTCAAGGTGCAGTGTGTCGTTCTTTCAGAGATGCAGTTCTGCTGTTGTGGACTACCTACCTGCTTAAACAATTGTGGTATGCTGCAACCATCTAATTTTGCAGCAACACTCATCCCACCATTTAGGTTGCTTAGATCATGCATTGTCCATATTCTAATGTTTGGCTGAACAACAAATGTCTGCTTGCTTTATTGACTTGAGATGCAGACACCTGATTATTTGTTTGGGTATTTAACTATCATTTTAACCAAATAAAGAGTTCACTCTATGTAGTGTGCATTATGTCTACAGTATTTTATTGCATAAATTACCTGGTAAAGTAAATTTCTATCACCTTCAAAAAACTAAATAAGACAGATAAGGAATGCAGAAATTGCAGAGAACATTTGTCACTGTAAAGAGAAAATAGGACAGAGAAGAGGATATGTAAATGCACATAGCACATGAACAGAGAATAACTGACATTGAAAGAAGACAAAGCAATCTGATCCATGGGACACTTAATGGAGATATTAAGTGAGATAAATATTTTTTTATGGACTTAAAGCAGAACTCCATGTAAAATTTTTATTTTTCCATACAGTGCGGTTGTGCCTGCACTGCATGGGAAAACTGCTCATTTTGTCCAGGGCTTTAGTGGAAAAGCTATACAGTGATACCTCAGTTCACAAATGCTTCTGTTCACGAGCAACTCGGATCGCGAACAGAAGAGTTTGCAAAAATTTGCTTCAGTTCGCGAAAGCCGCTTCATTTGATGAACATGGGCTGCGGCCATCTTCCCTGCTCTGACATGTGGTCCTGACTTCCTGTAGGCGAGATCGCGGTCACAGAAAAACTCTGAAAGTGTACTGTGAAGACACTTATAGTACTGAGAAGCCTTTTGGTTTGCTTTTTAGCACATACTGTACAGTACTGTATTGTACATCCCTGTGCACACTTGCTGTAAAGTTGTTTTGTATGCTTTTTAGTACATACTGTGCTGGACATCCAGTATGGCTCCAAAGAAAATTCAGAGCAAGCATGGTGGTAAGAAGAAAGTGCAGAGCGGTAATGAAGTTGACAAGAATGTGTAGAGCAAGCATGTTGTTGAAAAGAAAGTGCAGAGTGGTAATGAAGGTGACCAGATCATGCAGAGCTGTGATGAAGGTGACCAGAACGTGCAGAGCGGTATTGGAGGTGACCAGAACATGCAGAGCGGTATTGGAGGTGACCAGAACATGCAGAGCGGTATTGGAGGTGACCAGAACATGCAGAGCAGTAATGAAGATGACAAGAATATGTAGAGCAAGCATGTTGTTAAAAAGAATGTGCAGAGTGGTAATGAAGGTGACTAGAAGCATCACCCCAACATAACTGTAACAAACAGAGTGTTGAATCTGATGAATGATAATGTGGTCTCTTAGTTCCAGAGGGTTATGCAGCGCAGGAAAAGACTAGTGACATTGGACATATTTTTCACCAAAACTGAGCCTGCAGTTAAGAGACAAAGACGAGAGGAAACCCTTGAAGGAGATGTCCCCAATGTCCTTATGGATGGGGGACTCTCCCTCCAAACAATAAACGCCGCCCACCTGCCTTCCTGTCTTCAAAGCCAGAAGTTGTCTCAAGCAAGTTTAGTATTCTATCTTTTCATACTGTACTGTACTTTGTTTCATATTTTTGTGGTTCAAAAACAAACAAAAATAAAGTTCAGAACGGAATAACCTTATTTCATTGAATCTTATGGGAAAATTTGATTCAGTTTGTAATCAAATTCGGTTCGCGACCACGTTCGCAGGGGCTAGAACGGATTAACCTGATTTACATTGAACCCTATGGGAAAATTTGCTTCGGTTCTCGACTAGAGTCCTGCAACAAATTAAGTTTGCGAACTGATGTATTACTGTACTCACTCCGTTCTCCAATCCTCTGGAAAACCGCACTTCCCCATGTCCAGTGGTGGACTGTTCCTGCATCTTGATACCCGGAGCCGGTCTATGGGCATGATAACGTCAGGAACAGTCCATTCACAAGACGGCTAGTATGCAGGGGGGAAGAAGTGGCAGGGACCTGTGTTGTGCTCCGAGGATCAGTGGATTCAGTAAGTATATCTTCACTCTTATAACCCCTAGACAAAAATGGGCAGATGGCCCATGCAGTGCAGGCATAGCCCCACTGCAAGGTCCAAAAAAAATTTTGCCTGGATTTCTGCTTTAATGTAGAAAAAGTAAATATTTAAAAAGAGAAAATACAAAAACACTAAAGCAGGGGTGCTTAGCCATTATATCTTAGTGCCCTGGGTGTCAGTATGTCATTCTTAGGCCATTAGACTTTCACATTTGTGCAACTTTTAATTTTCAGTTTTTCATTTGCAACTTTGAAAGTTATTACAAGATTCCCGCAATCCATTTATTCTCTGAAAACACAGGACCTGTACAATTATAAGAGAGTATTAGTGAAGCCCATGATAGCTGCACAAAAGTATGTCAAGTCATATTTTCAATAAAAAAATACTTGAAAATCATTCTTAGCACTAGTGATAAGTCAAACTGCCTTGAGTTCGGTTTGAGTAGGGTTTGGAGAACTGCAAACAAGTTTGTATGACAACCTGAACCCCATTTTAATCAATGGGAGTCTAATCTGTCAAACTGGAATAGCCCATTTTCTGGGTTAATAGGCAAGGGGTTGTTTTTGTTGACATATAGCACTGCAAGTCCTCTTTACCTGACCAAGATTTTACAGTGGAGCCCCACAGATTTCTATTGGGCTCTTTTACCTTCATTTCCCAGCTGTAAACTTCTATGAAGCTTTACTGTACAGGAGTGACCAGGGAGAGAGGACTTGCAAAACTGGATGTCAAACACAGGAGGCTGCAGGTGTCAGATCTTATTAAGTATAAAGGTGCTGTCCCTTCCACTGCTACTTCCATCCACAATGTTCCTCTTCAGCCATGGGGTGCCGCTTGAACACTGGAGTTGTGTCAACCCCAGAATCCAGATCTATTATCAATAATATATATGGGGTATGGGGACAATACAACTTCCTTTCTTTCTTCCCACATGACAGCACTGGTGCTTGGTTGTTGGCTGCTCTGGAACCCAGCCTTGCCAAGGAGGCTAGGGAAAAAGATCATGCTTTTTTTATTTCTTACAGAAGAGTTTACTCCAACTTTAAATTATCCATAGTGATCGTGTGTATATCCCTTCAAAACACTTATACGAAAAAAGAGACTCTCTTGCTCTAACAAAACATACCAGAATCATGACTGTAGCTGTAGCCACGATCCTAGTATAACCATTTCAATATGAGGCCGTATATATACGTACATTGGTATTTAGGTGGGTAAACACAGCACATGTGCTCTGAGTAAGGGAAATGAGTGAGTCGAGCTAATTGAGGAAGTGAATGAATGAAAGTCATATACAATAAAATCTTTAGTCAGTTTTTACTGTAGACAGTAAATAAATTAAATGAGTGTTGCTTCTTTAGATAATGATATCAGACTTTACAGTATGCATCCTGGTGACTGTTAGATGACTTTGTGTATGTAGCTTGCATAATTTAAATATGCAGACTGATGTGCATAAATAAGATTAAAAAAGATATTTGACAGCAAGTAATGTGGACTACCAGAATGTATGGAGTGTTAAAAAGATGACGCTAGGCAAGAATATTCCATTGCTCGACATTTACATGGAGCCAAAATATTTTGGCTCATTCAGACATTCTCTTTCTGCCCTTGGGTATTAAGAATCTATTTGCACTGTATATTGGCAAGGTCTATGAATAGGATTATCCAGCCATTAGTGCGTGCCTAGCCTTCTCACCTCAACATAAAGAGCAAATCGTGGGCTCGAAGAGAAAGCTTACAAAATCAGTGTGTCTAAAACCATAACAGCAAGCTCCTGCAGTCAGTACAACATTTTGAAGATGATGCCTGCACAATGCTTGGCTGTTGTTAAATTATGAGAATAGCTAAAATAGGAAACAATATGAAAAGACAAGGATAGCTATTGAATAATTACTGATGGAATAGTGTAAAATCAAACTGATGAAATGTTTCCTCCTGGGAAGTCTCTAGCCACTTGGGATGAAAAATTGTCAAGAATATTTCTGCTGTCCCTATGACCCATATTTCTTCCATAATTATGCTACTAGAGACAGTGTCACTATCAAATACTGTATTTGAAGAGAGTCTCCTATTTAATTCTCTAATCCTTAGATCTTTGCTACCTTTGACAGGGCTTGAAAATATTATCAGACTGAAATTTGAGACTTGCATAATTATTAAATCAACTAGTTTTAAGGATACATTTTATTAAATATAAAATAAATACATACAGTAATTAAAGTGGTTGAAAACCTCTGACATGAAAAAAGAACAAAGCATATCCTTCTATAGTGTGTACTTACGTCAATCGAAACCACTGAGTGTGATTTCTGTCTGCTATTTGCATAAGTCATTTCTGACAGGCTGTGCCAACTCCAAGGAATTTTACAGGACAGGACAGGGGAACTCAAGTACAGAGCCTGTGATTGGCAGCCTCAACTGTACATATTTCCCTATGAGACTGTGTAGGGGAAGGGGTGTCCCTTCTTTCCACTCAAGTCTCAGATTACACTCAGCTCTCCTGTCTGAGCTGTGCAGTGTGTGACATCAGAGCATTGCCCGTCCCTTCTGATAATCAGGATCAAGGTATTTCAACTACAAGAAATAATTTTATATTGTCCTATTGGGATTGGTGGATGCCAACCTTCTATTCATAGCTGTTGATGTGGGAGCCTATGTGAGTCAAAGAGATGCAAGAATATTCCCAGAGTCCCTGATGGGTTATCAGCTATATGAAGGACATCTCAGGATTCCCCCAAAGAAGCCTCTCCCATGCACAATGGAGTGGAGTCTGCTGATTGTCATTGTAATGATGGGGCTTTCGGACTTACTGAGAACTTAAAGTGGTTATAAAGGTTCAAGGTTTTTTACCTTCATGCATTGTATACATAAAGGTAGAAAACCTTCTGTGTGCAAGAGTGCCCCCAGCCGCCTCAATTCTTACCTGTGCCCCATCGCGACCCAGCGATGTGAATGACAGCCTTGGCTGTCTCGGATCTCTTCCTCCTCATTGGCTGAGACAGCAAGCGGAAGCCATTGGCTCCCACTGCTGTCAATCACAGGCAGTCAGCCAATGAGGAGAGAAGAGGGGGGGCAAGTCACATCTCTGTGTGTATGGACAAACGGAGCAGCGGGTGCCTCCATAGCAAGCTGCTTGCTCTGAGGGCACCCAACAGGTGGAAGGGGCCAAGAAAGCCCTAAGGGGGACCCAAAAAGAGGAGGATCCAGGCTGCTCTGTGCAAAACCACTGCACACAGTAGGTAAGTATAGACATGTTTGTTATTAAAAAAAAAAAAGAACTTTTAGAATTGCTTTAATGTTCCTACAGTGGGTGTGGACTTAGCTACAAGCAAAAGATATGTAAATATTAACTGAGCTGTGCCTGTGGAGTTGTGGAGTGTGCATTTGGATTATGTGTTGCTAAATGATGTGTACTTCTTTTCTGCATGTAACTGGATGCTGAAAATGCAAACAAAGTGGTGATGGCCTGCTGCTAACTGATAGGGAGAGAGGCTCCTATGAACCTGTGCCCCCACACCCCGCTCAGGATGCTCAGTTTATGGATGTACAATCCACTGCAGGTCATTAGTATTCAAAATCAATTTGCTGATTTCTTTGTTTCCCCAGAGGGGCGAATGGATTGGCTGGATCAATATGTGTAGTTTACTGTCTCCTGATATCAGTTTGCTGTGCATTTTCTCAACTGTCTTCATGCTAAAAATAAAGAATATCTTTTTATGCTTTGAATAAACTATTTCCAAATTATTTGTGTTTTTTTTCTCTTTAGTATCATAACAAAGTTGTGTGTTTTTCCATTGTGTGAGGTAAGGCGTCCATTCTCCACACACCTGAAAAAATATGACATGTACTTTTCATGCGTGGAAGGTAAAGTGGCCATTCTGCATGAGAATGGATGCATTATCCCAATGCCTAAAAATGTGTGAAGTGTAATTTTCTTGCATGTGAGGTAATGTGACCATTCCCCAGGAGAATGGACACATTACCCAACACTCAGGAAAAAGTGAAGTGTCACTTTCTCGTGTGTGAGGAAAAGCGGCCATGCCCTATTGGAGAATGGATGTATTACCCCACATGTATGAAAAAGTTACCTGATATGTGTTGCAGTGCAGTTGACACATTTCCTGAACTTTGAAACAATTGACCAATGTTAGATATTATCCATGCACTGCTTCTAAAGGTCCCCTCCAATATCCTCAAGCATGGAAAAAAGGCTTCTGCAGATGGTGGCCCAAAGGTTTAAAAAATGATCTCTGGTCCTCCTTTTCTGATGCACTTCCCCCCAGCAACTCCATGATGCGTTGCTCTGTTTCAGCTGTCTTCTCAGACTACCTCTAGTATCACCCTTGTCCATGCTCATGCAATGATGGAGATGGGGCATATGGATCTTCTGCAGCAGCCTAGAAAGACACAAAGTTTGTTACAGACAATGCATAGAAGTTGGATATATTATGGAGATAGATAGATGCCTGATGCAGTGACACATCAGAGCTGCCCTGTCCCAGTTCTCTGGTGGCTGGTGGTGAGGTTACGGGTGTGCACTCTGTTGTGGCTGGGTTGGAGGGACCAGTTTTACACTCTTCCATCTGCTCCTGCTCCCTCTCATCTGCCGATCGGTTGGGAAGAGAAAAGTTCAAAGAACAGATCAAACACACAGTAAAAAAATAATAAAAATATTTAAAAAATATAAAAAAGGTAAAAATAAAAATAAACAAAAAGTTTAAAAAACTAAGAACAAAAACAAAAAAGAAAACAAATTTAAAAGGTGTGTTTTCTAAGCCTTGTGTAGATGAGCTCCTAATTCAGTGGCACAAACTGCTCTATAGTAACATCTAAATATTCATCAGTAGTTATTCCATGTATAACACCTGTTGTGTGTTTTTGCCATAGAGGAACTCAACACCTACAAATTTTTTAAACCTAAAGTCCATCCTGCATACATACTGTATAGCAGAATGTTGTTTTAAAAAATATGTCCCCAGTCATTTTTTAAATAATGAAAATTCATTGAATTCATGTCCCCGCATGCAAACTCTTTGAAATTCTGGGCAGTAGGGTGTGCACAATAAACATCATCAAAAGCCCTATCACTGCCTGTCGTGTGACTTTGCACCAAACCCACACTGCATATGTAAGACCTGCAGTAAACATCAACCGGTCTCTCTACCCATACTTCCAATAAACCTCTGGAGGAAAAACTAGGGAAAAAGCTGCTTGTACGTGGGGCTTAGGAGGAGCACGGGGTTCTTATCTAGCTGTGGATAGTGACTACATCAGTCTGCAATGTGGGAGCATGCTCATAACAGTAGCTCCAGGGGATCCTGAAAGGGAACATAACCACCCTAAAAATGAATTCAATGAAATCTGAAATGAAAAATATGGACAGATGAGGAAAGGAAACCAGATTGCATGGATCAAACATGGTCCGTGCAGTTGTATGTTGCTATATGTCATATTTTAAATGAAGGGTTTCATAAAATGTCAAGCCCAACCTGAGCTCTAGCAAAAACTAAACTATTAATGCTTGGTGTAGTGACCCTTTCGTTCTGCCTCACCATACAAGTTTACCTGCCATAGCACCTTGATTACTATGGGGCTTGTTAGAAGTGACTTGGCTGTCTTTACTACTGCCATAGCAAAGCACATTAAGCACAGTAAAATAAATGTTTCACACTGTTGAATGATGGCATTTATAGGGGTGTAATTATTGCAAGAGAGGTGCCTGATTCAAGAGAAGGGTCTCGAACGCCTAAAATAGATTTCTTCTGGAATTACTGAATTTCCTCAAGCCCTTGTTACCAGCTGATGCTTTGGTCATATGGTTCCTTGTTAAAATCTGCCTGCTAATTCCTGTTCCCGAACAGCAAACCTCCAGTTAAAGGTAAGTATATCAGCTCTCTGGAAATTTTTTGTTTCTAAAATTCTTGTCATATGACACAACTTGGATCCAAAATCCCAGTTATACAGATGATTTTTTTCATGTAATTTCAGTCTGTTGTGAGAATTGCTTTGCTAACCATTCCCACCATTTTTTCAGGATTTTTAAAACAAGCTGTTCCTGTAAAAGAAGTCTGTAGATACTTCCTTTCCTGTTACCCACTCTGATCCTGGGAACATTTCATGTGCAGTCTTCTTAAAAACCAACACTTTTGTGAGTTTCATTCTTCCTGGTCCCCTGTACTGCTCACTGTTTTCTCCTGCTGACCTCCACATATTTACACTCTCCTGTAATGATGTGGAGGCCAATTCAGTGAAAGCTGTGGGGCAGCAGGAGATCTGACACTCCCAGAAGTGTTGGGATCCCTTAAGATTTAAGTCCGGGTTTACACTGGATCCGACTTTGAAATCGTGCAACTTTACTTGAAGTTGCACGATTTCAAATTCAGATGTCAGTGTGACTTCATGTGCTACTTGATTGACATCTGTATGACTTCATACACAATGTCAATGTCAATACAAGTAGTGCAGGAACGACTTTTCAAATTGGTGCAACTCTGACAAAGTTGGAGTCACGCCGATTAGAACAGTTCCATTGCCTATCATAGGGAGCGACTTGTCATGCGATTTGACACTGTCAAATTGCATGATAAGTCACATCTGTGTGAACCAGGGCTAACATGGAGTGGAGGGGTGTTCAGTGACTCGGGCAGAAGGAAAGGTACGTATTGACCAACTTAATTTACAGGTATGGTTTGATTTAAAATCTTTAAGTTTATGTCTTTGGCAGTAGCAGACTTGAGCCAGCTTTTAGAGGAACAAAATGACTAGCCAGGTTTGAAAGCCATATCTAATAGCTATTATTTGTATTTCTACCAAAGAGGAGATGTTAAGAGTTGTCAAGAACCTTCTGTTCCTTGCTACTCCCGTTTCTATAAACATAAACCCTTGGCCAAGCTGAGTATTCATGTTTATATGAAAGCTGGCCAAAAGACATGACTGAAAGCCTGGATTGTGCCTGAACAGCTGGCTGGTGACTTTAGATTAAAGTAATAGGGAGAGGGTCTCACTGATATCGTGATTGTTACAGATGTAGGAGCAGCAAAAGTGCATGCTTCGCTGCTCAGTTTGATTCTCCTTTTTTACTGAAATGGCTGTCAGATTAATTTTTTCAATAAAATATGTTAATTAAATGCAATACCTTTAACTAAAAGATAAAATAGTGCTGCGCTAACAAGCATTAATGATATACTCGATAAGTATAAAAGTATATATATATATATAAATATATAAAAGATGAAATTCACATAGTATCAAAACAGTGCAATATAACAGTCTATAAGTTGAATAGCAGAAAAAAACTGACTCTTCTCCTTTACCATGCTTGTGTGATATCCACCATCATCAGACATGCATGCTCACCTCATTCATTTACACACATCACATAGGTCAAAAACAGCAGTATTCCTTGATGTACCCTGGTCACTGGGAGCTCAACATCACTGAGAATCATATAGCAGATGTCAAACATACAGTAAGTGAACAAGAGAGAGGGGATCCTCATAGTGCAGTAGAGTTAATTTTATTAAAAAAACATAAGAAATGCAAGAAATAAACTCACAAGGGAAAAGGGCTGCAAACGCCCTCAAACAACATGGTATTTTGGTGATGATGTCACGTGATGCGTGATGCAACATGTCGATAGTCGGAATTTTTTAATTTGAATTATTTTGGAAACTAAGATGGCGGTGATTGCGGCCGCAACCGGAAATGGCGTCACCACGCTTCCATTCGACGCGTTATCAACAAAATACCATGCTGTTTTAGGGCGTTTGTAGCCCTTCTCCCTTGTGAGTGTATTTCTTGCATTTCTTATGTTTTTTTTAAAATAAAATGAAGTTTACTGCACTATGAGGATCCCCTTTCTCTTGTTCACTTATGTTTGACATCTGCTATACGGTTCTCAGTGATGTTGAGCTCCCAGTGACCAGGGCTCATCGAGGAATACTGCTGTTTTTGACCTATGTAATGTGGGTCAATGTATGAGGTGAGTGTGCATTTCTGATGATGGTGGAGATCACTCAAGCACAGTAAAGGAGAAGAGTCAGTTTTTTTCTGCTATTCACCTAATGGGCTGTTATTTTGCACTGTTTTGATGCTATATGAATTTCATCTTATATATATATATTTTTTTTTTGTCTCACTGTTTATTATTGGTCCCATATTCTTTATAACCTGTGTTAAGGTTTTTCTATATGTGGACCTCATCCACGCTAGATATTTTAGTGGAATACACACTGACACTATATATGTATTTATTGTTGATTGCTTGAGGATTTTACTTTTATATTTATCGAGAATATCTTTAATACTTGTTAGCGGAGCACTTTTTTCTCTTTCAGGCTGGGTTCACACTGATGCAGTGCGGAATTCGCAGCATTTTCTGTGCGAATTACGCACCGCATCAGAATCGCGAACCGATGCAAGTATGCATGTTAACAACACCCCGAAATCGGTCCGCAAAATGTGGTGCGTTGTGCAGAATCGAATTGCATAGGTTTGAATACCCATGTGACCCGATTCTAGCACAGACCCGTAAAAGGGTCCTGCACCTTTTTGGTGCGGATGCAGTGTGATTTGAGCCATACATAATGTATGGCTCCAATTGCACCACACACAAATTGTATGTGATTTGCACACGAATGCGGTGCGGTTCCTGTGCGAATCACATGCGATGTACTGCACTGCATTAGTGTGAACCTAGGCTCATTCATTTTTAGCGGTGAAACACTTTGTGGGTGCTTGCTGCTTTTTTAAAAAACATTTTTGATTGTATTGATAGTTTTTTAGGTTTTATTTGGTAGCGCAAAAGACGTCTACCATTATAATACATGTAACTGACTGGGGTGTGTTACCCCTAAATATATAGCTTTTGTGATAGAGGGACATTTCTGTTTTGGTACACCTGGAGAACTGTATCTTCAATTGTGCTGTGTAAGGCAGTATAAATGGTTGTGTAGTTTAGATACTGTGCCCCGTGGAAGACTTTAAAAACAGCAATAAAAAGCAGGTATATCTTTTTCATTTTATTGATAATGCTGCTGAATAAAATGTTCAATAAAATTACTAAAAAATGTCCACAGTTTAGCTTCCTCTGGCTGTATGGTTTTATATATCACGCCCCCATTTGGGGCAGCTTCAAGCTCCATTACCCTCTGTGTCTCTCAGTCACTGGGAGCGATCAATATCCATTAAGCTCCAATCGCAACCTCGGACCAACTTGTAAACCTGCAATAATTCCTTGCAAATGCCTAAAAGCAGCTCTTAGAAGCTCATCTCTCCATTCATTCACATAGAAAATGGGCTACTGGCAGTTATTTCTTCTGTGTAAACCTACAAGCCTGTGCAGTGAGTTGTGTGACAGGCAAGGGTTAATATGTCAATTTTGCTGAATTCTGGCAGGAATCCTGGGAATCGGTGACTCTCCATCAACCACTCAACACACACAATTCCTTCAGATGGATAATGACTGTTCTTTTGCAATTACTTATAATAGGATCATATTTCTCCTGTTTTTTTTTCTGAGCCTGAAGGACATGTAACATATTACTGTTTTCAGCCACTGAACTGTTGCTGTTTGTAAAAATGGAACTGCATAATGAAACAACTTTCCGCATTGCTAAACATACGCACTGATAGAGAAGCCAATAGGAAAGGGGAACTAGCCATAGTATAGTAAATGGTATAATATGTGGCAAAGTGCCCAAGTGTGCAGACACCATTGTATAAGTGTGCTCTAACGTTAGAACAAGGTATGTGAAACTAAGCTTTGCAATTGTTTAGTACTGCCACCAAGTTCTGCAGACTATGATCTGGTTATTTGGCCGTCATATTCATTGATTCCCGGTACTGATTTAGACAGAGGGGTCACTGAGCCATGGTTAGGTGGCTTGCTAAGAGTGAATCCACCAGAAAAGAGTGAATCCACCAGAAAATTAACTAGACACCATAATTGTCTTTTACTGATCTTGGTCATCACAAATATTAAAACTAAATAGACACTCCACACTTGGTTTTCTCCAGCAATTCTATACATCAGTAGCAGTGGCAGTGGCAGTTGCAATACATGAAGTAACAATGAGACAGCACACACCCACCACAACCCAATACACAACCCAATCAAGCCACTTAACAATCCTTCCCCTGAAGTACAAAAATAAATATTAGAGCAGACTTGAATTAATAAATAAAGTTAATAATATCACTTCAACTCAAAGTCCAAAATAAAGTCCAAAAATACTTGTAGGTAAATTCACAATGACTCAGATCCTAGGAGAGGTCGATGGTGAAATTCCAGAAAATCTTCATATACCTCAAAAAAGATAAAACCTAAACATAGTGTATTATCTTAAGGTCTCATAATTGTGCCACACGTGTCACATGCAAACACTAAGGTGCCACAGCAATCGTGAAATATTAAAAGCAGTACAATAAGTAAACCCACTGCACACAATACAGTAAAAGTGCATAATTACCCTAAGGTAAACTAAACCAGCATAGGATCCATAGTAAGAATGGAAATTCCTCCAAATGACATCTTCTCCAGACTCTTCCCATAAACCTCATAAACAGACCAGGGGTCAGCATTTGAATCAGATAACACACAATTTTATTGTAGCAACTTACATCAAGAAACGAAATCAGCTTCCATATCATGAAACAATATAGACAGCATCAATACTCAACGGTAGCTCCAAAGCAGTGGTCATTCAACTCTAACGGAGAGCCAGGTGATAAATGGAAGTCCCAGGGATATGAACAACCGCGTGTTCCAGAACCCAAAATGGCTGCCAAGGCACTTCCTGAAACGTCAATGCGTCACTACGTCACGTGCCTCAGACGCGTTTCGTCACATCCGGACTTTTTCAACAGGGTTCTGGAACACACGGTTGTTTATTAATTCAAGTCTGCTCTAATATTTATAGTTGCAATACATGACAACACCTTACTAAATTCTACATACTCAGAAGTGAAATTTAGAGTCACTGTCAACAAAATATATTTAAACTCTAAATGGATGACATTTAGTTTGCAAAAGCACTCTGCATCTTAAACACTATTTTGCATCTCAGTGCTACTGATCTCCTCCAACCACCTGAAGACTTGTATGGTAAACCCTTATTCTGTCCAGGTCATTTTTCAGCATTCAGTGCTGATACATTGACTGACAATTACTTGGTCATGAAACACTGTATAAAAATTGATTTTATATAATTTTGTGAGACTGATAGAGCTTTCTTTTGGTGATATTTAATCACCATTGTTTTTTTATTTATTTAGCATTTACTGGAAAAAGACCTGTTACTTTCTATTATACATTTAGAGCAAATGCATTCTGCTATATTTCTTTGGTAAAAAAAAAGGGGATTATTATTTAGAGTGTGTGAAAGTTATAGAGTCTACAACCTATGACATATACAGTATATACAGTGTGTGTGTGTATATATATATATATATAAATAAAATCAAGCACCTAGGCATGTAGACTGCTTCTACAAACATTTGTGAAAGAATGGGTCGCTTTCAGGAGCTCAGTGTGTCAGGGCTCCCAGGTATGACCAGAGGTGTGTGACTGATGCAGGGAAACGCAGACTTCAGATATGTGATAAACAATACAATTTATTAACACTAACCATACAAACATAAACGCAGTGCAATACTAAACATAATACAGTGCAAACAAACCAAACCAAACCACCCACAGATAACAGTACATACAAGCAAGCGTCGTCAGGCAGGCCGGGTCAATATCAATTGGGCAAGTAGGTACAGGGGGAGCAAGCAGAGAATGGTCGGGGTCACAGGCCAGGTTCAGCAGGTAGCAAGCAGCGTAGTACAGAGGGTCAAGCAGAGGGATGGTCAGGGTCACAAGCCAGGGATCAGGACAGGTAGCAGAGAATCAGACAGGAACAGAGAGCAGGAACAGGATACAGGGCCCAAGAGAAACACAACACCAAGGCAGAGTCTGTGGGTCTGGCCATCCCTTAAATACCCCAGCATCATCAGTTCCAGGTGTTAGCTGGCTGAAAGGTTGAGTCTCTGATTGCTGGGAGCACCCGCTGGCCAGCCCTGGTACTGCAGATCAAAAGGCAGGTGAGTCCCACCATTGCTGGCCAGTCCATTCCTAACAGTACCCCCCCCCCAAGGAGCGGCCTCAGGACGCTCCAAACAGTCCTAGCTGGGCAAAATGTTCCACCGCCCGGGTCTGGTAACTGGCGGGATATCAAAGACTGGCACACCGGGCTGGACTCCGGGCAGAGGCACACCGGGCTGGACTCCGGGCAGAGGCACACCGGGCTGGACTCCGGGCAGAGGCACACCGGGCTGGACTCCGGGCAGAGGCACACCGGGCTGGACTCCGGGCAGAGGCACACCGGGCTGGACTCCGGGCAGAGGCACACCGGGCTGGACTCCGGGCAGAGGCACACCGGGCTGGACTCCGGGCAGAGGCACATCGGGCAGGACTCCGGGCAGAGGCACATCGGGCAGGACTCCGGGCAGAGGCACATCGGTTTACCAGGCGAAGCAGCAGGCAGCGGGCCCCCGGGCGGAGCAGCAGGCACCGGGCCCCCGGGCGGAGCAGCAGGCACCGGGCCCCCGGGCGGAGCAGCAGGCACCGGGCCCCCGGGCAGAGCAGCAGGCACCGGGCCCCCGGGCGGAGCAGCAGGCACCGGGCTCCCGGGCGGAGCAGCAGGCACCGGGCCCCCGGGCGGAGCAGCAGGCATCGGGCGACAGGCATCGTGCCCCCAGGCGGGGCGACAGGCATCGTGCCCCCAGGCGGGGCGACAGGCATCGTGCCCCCAGGCGAGGCGACAGGCATCGTGCCCCCAGGCGGGGCGGCGGGCGCCGGACCCCCAGGCGGAGCGACAGGTCTCGGCCCTCAGGCGGAGCGGCGGGCGCTGGACCCCCAGATGGAGCGACAGGTCTCGGGCCCTCAGGCGGAGCGGCGGGCGCCGGACCCCCAGGCGGAGCGACAGGTCTCGGGCCCTCAGGCGGAGCGGCGGGCGCCGGACCCCCAGGCGGAGCGACAGGTCTCGGGCCCTCAGGCGGAGCGACAGGTCTCGGGCCCTCAGGCGGAGCGGCGGGCGCCGGACCCCCAGGAGGAGCGACAGGTCTCGGGCCCTCAGGCGGAGCGGCGGGCGCCGGACCCCCAGATGGAGCGACAGGTCTCGGGCCCTCAGGCGGAGCGGCGGGCGCCGGACCCCCAGGTGGAGCGACAGGTCTCGGGCCCTCAGGCGGAGCGGCGGGCGCCGGACCCCCAGGTGGAGCGACAGGTCTCGGGCCCTCAGGCGGAGCGGCGGGCGCCGGACCCCCAGGCGGAGCGACAGGTCTCGGGCCCTCAGGCGGAGCGGCGGGCGCCGGACCCCCAGGAGGAGCGACAGGTCTCGGGCCCTCAAGCGGAGCGGCGGGCGCTGGACCCCCAGGCGGAGCGACAGGTCTCGGACCCTCAGGCGGAGCGGCGGGCGCCGGACCCCCAGATGGAGCGACAGGTCTCGGGCCCTCAGGTGGAGCGGCGGGCGCCGGACCCCCAGGTGGAGCGACAGGTCTCGGGCCCTCAGGCGGAGCGGCGGGCGCCGGACCCCCAGGCGGAGCGACAGGTCTCGGGCCCTCAAGCGGAGCGGCGGGCGCCGGACCCCCAGGCGGAGCGACAGGTCTCGGACCCTCAGGCGGAGTGGCGGGTGCCGGACCCCCAGGCGGAACGACAGGTCTCAGGCCCCCAGGCGGGGCGGCGGGCACCGAGTCACCAGGCACAACCGTGGGCTCCGAGTCAACTGGGATGACCGCTGGCACTGGGTCAGACATTGGATCGTCTGGCTGGACAGCGGGCATCGGGTCACCAGGCATCAGGTCATTTGGCTCGACAGCGGGCACCGCGTCATCTGGCAAGGCAGTGGGCTCCGAGTCAACTGGTATGACCGCGGGCACTGGGTCAGACATTGGATCGTCTGGCTGGACAGCGGGCACTGGGTCACCAGGCATCAGGCCATTTGGCTTGACAGCGGGCACCGCGTCATCTGGCAAGGCAGTGGGCCCCGAGTCAACAGGCACGACAGTGAGCACCGGGTCATCAGGTACCGGATTGTCTGGCTCGACAGCGGGCACCGCGTCATCTGGCAAGGCAGTGGGCTCCGAGTCAACTGGTATGACCGCGGGCACTGGGTCAGACATTGGATCGTCTGGCTGGACAGCGGGCACTGGGTCACCAGGCATCAGGTCATTTGGCTTGACAGCGGGCACCGCGTCATCTGGCAAGGCAGTGGGCTCCGAGTCAACAGGCACGACAGTGAGCACCGGGTCATCAGGTACCGGATTGTCTGGCTCGACAGCGGGCATCGGGTCACCAGGTATGACAGCGGGCACTGGGTCACCAGGCATCAGGTCATTTGGCTCGACAGCGGGCACCGGATCAGGTACCGGATCATCTGGATCAACAGCGGGCATCGAGTCAACTGGCCTAATAGGATCGTCAGGCTGGATCAGTTCATCATGCTGGGTAGAGGCATCAGGCCGAGTAGAGGCTTCAGGCCGAGTAGAGGCATCAGGCCGAGTAGAGGCATCAGGCCGAGTAGAGGCTTCAGGCCGAGTAGAGGCTTCAGGCCGAGTAGAGGCTTCAGGCCGAGTAGAGGCATCAGGCCGAGTAGAGGCATCAGGCTGAAGAGAGGCATCAGGCTGCGTACAGGCATCAGGCTGAAGAGAGGCTTCAGGCTGAGTAGAGGCTTCAGGCTGAGTAGAGGCTTCAGGCTGAAGAGAGGCTTCAGGCCGAGTAGAGGCATCAGGCCGAGTAGAGGCATCAGGCCGAGTAGAGGCTTCAGGCCGAGTAGAGGCTTCAGGCTGAACCACGGAAGGCAGGCTCACCGGTTTGGATACTGGCAGGATGGTATTGGTTGGAAAGAATTTTCGCTTTTTTCTGGTTTTAACTACTGGAGCACTGCAAGTAAACGCAGGTCTGCAAACGAATGGAGCAGCTGGAGACAGAGAAGAACTGGAGGATGGAACAGGAGAGGGAGCGGTTGCTACAGAGGGCTCTTTTACAGGGTTAAAGGCAGGATAGGTGCAGCGAGTGGGAACAGGGTACTGACATGCGGTAGATAGCAGGGCAGGAGGAGCTGTTGGGAATGCAGGAATAGAGTTTTGAGGAAATAGATTAGAAGCAGGACTGGGTCTTTGTAAGCTGACTGAGGCTGGGTGCAACAAATCTGTCCATGTCTGCAGTATGGGTTGAACAAAGCTGAGCTTACACAAAGCCTGTCTGGTCAATGACTGTACTGCGTTTATACAATCTCTTAGTGTCTGTGGTGAACATGTGGAATAACGCTCCAGAAAGTAACCCACATCATCCTCTAATAACCACACCAGGGACTCTACCTGGTCTGCACTAAATGGTGGCAAAAATTCATCCCTGCATTCGGGGGAACCAGATGAAACCAACTCAGCACAAACTTCAATCAAAGGCTGCACCTCAGAGAACTCTGTGCCCTGATCTACTAGAACATGAGCGAGCCGTATACATTCTAGCAGTTCATCCCAGGTATACTCCTTCAGAGTTTGATAAGCATACTCCCTGTCATCAAACACTAGCAGATATAAATATTCAACCTCATCCAGATCCATCCTTCCCATCAACAAGCCAAGATGGCTTCCCTGTGCAGCCACTTCTGGTCAGGATTGGCCTTGGTGTAATGTCAGGGCTCCCAGGTATGACCAGAGGTGTGTGACTGATGCAGGGAAACGCAGACTTCAGATATGTGATAAACAATACAATTTATTAACACTAACCATACAAACATAAACGCAGTGCAATACTAAACATAATACAGTG
This sequence comes from Staurois parvus, assembly GCF_062004578.1. Taxonomy (NCBI): domain Eukaryota; kingdom Metazoa; phylum Chordata; class Amphibia; order Anura; family Ranidae; genus Staurois; species Staurois parvus. The sequence continues at coordinate 7,143,843 of NW_028318511.1, forward strand.
CAAACAAACCAAACCAAACCACCCACAGATAACAGTACATACAAGCAAGCGTCGTCAGGCAGGCCGGGTCAATATCAATTGGGCAAGTAGGTACAGGGGGAGCAAGCAGAGAATGGTCGGGGTCACAGGCCAGGTTCAGCAGGTAGCAAGCAGCGTAGTACAGAGGGTCAAGCAGAGGGATGGTCAGGGTCACAAGCCAGGGATCAGGACAGGTAGCAGAGAATCAGACAGGAACAGAGAGCAGGAACAGGATACAGGGCCCAAGAGAAACACAACACCAAGGCAGAGTCTGTGGGTCTGGCCATCCCTTAAATACCCCAGCATCATCAGTTCCAGGTGTTAGCTGGCTGAAAGGTTGAGTCTCTGATTGCTGGGAGCACCTGCTGGCCAGCCCTGGTACTGCAGATCAAAAGGCAGGTGAGTCCCACCATTGCTGGCCAGTCCATTCCTAACACAGTGAATTCAAGTGTGGTACCGTGATAGGTAGCCACCTGTGCTACAATCCATCCGTTAAATTTCCTTGCTACTAAATATTCCATGGTCCACTGTCAGTGGTATTATAAAAAATGGAAGCAACTGGGAACAACAGCAACTCAGCCATGAAGTGGTAGGTCGCATAAAATGACAGAGCAGGGTTAACTTCATGTGGCCTTCAGATTAGCACAACAACAGTGCATAGAGAGCTTCATGGAATGAGTTTCCATAGCCGAGTAGCTGCATCCAAGCCTTACATCACCAAGCGCAGTGCAAAGTGTTAAATGCAGTGGTGTAAAGCAAGCTGCCACTGGACTCTAGAGCAGTGGAGACATGTTCTCTGGAGTGACGAATCATTCTTCTCTGTTTGGCAATCTGACACTGGTTCTGGCTGACACTGGTAGCAGTTAGGGCTGGTTTTAGATGACACTGGTGCTGTTGATCTGGACAGAATTGTGGCTGACACTGGAACAGAAGTAGTCCCTTGTAGATGTACCAGAAAATACAGGTGTCCTAATGGGTAATGGTGATTGAATCAGATCAATGTTGGCCAATCTGGTCGATCAGTGGGAATCCAAATATAGGGATTGGGCACTTGGATGGTGTCAGGGGTGGATGTAGAGGCAGGAAATCTTATCCCATGGTGGCTTCAGGCATTGTGGCCATGGAAAGGTAGGTTTTGTTTTATTTACTAATTTATCCTTGGATTTTTGAGGTATAGAGTCAGAATGGATCTGGTCCTTGTAAGTGAAAGTCAGCTGAAAGGGGAAACCACACTTATTTAAAAGCGTATTGAAGAAGAGTACCACGTGAAGGGTTTCATCTATCAACTAACTGGATTGTAGCTTGTGTCAGGTTCTCAAAGGGTACAAGTGTCCTTGAAAGTAAAGGTCTGGTTTGTTGCAGGCAGTCTGAAGTACTGTGTATTTTGTGCAATAGAATATAAATTTAATAATGTTATTATGTGGAGGACCTTGGGGCCCAGAAACCTGTAAATTCGGTTGAATTCTAACACTTCTATGGGGATAAGCAGAGCAAGTCACTGGAATATAGCAGTGAAATTCAGGTCAATGGTAGACTCTAGAAGGCTGCACAGTTGGAAATAGTATCTAAGTAGTTAACAGTTCTCATAGTCTTCAAGATCCAGTAGGGCTTGGTTGAGTTTGTTTCTTAGGGCTTCCAGGTCTTGTTAATAGCTGTTAATGACCGTGATGGCGTCACTCATCTTGCCCTTGAGGGAGTCAGTGTGGCAGCCCAGCTTCCTAATCTACTGCATGAAGTGAGAGGTAAGTTTGTTTGTTGCTGCTTTTAGCTCCTTTTTGCATGATTTTAAGTGTATACAAGAGAGCTGAAGTTAGTGGCATAGGAGCCTATCTTGGCTGGTAGAGGAGTGGATTTGGTCTCATCGCTTGAAGAGTTATCAGGTTCCCCAGTGGAGGCAGGAAGTGAAGGCATAATACAGGGCTAGTGTTCTTGTTGCTGCACTGAGGGGTAGGCTGTGCTTTGAGTTGAGCTCATATTCTGGGGGCTGTAATTGCATTCCACCAATGATTTCCCACATAAGGGGAGTCAAAGAGCAGAGGGTGTCAGGAAGTTGTTGGTAGGGTTTGGGTGTAGGGAGGAATTTCCAAATTGCTTATCTGCTGGCTGATATGCCCAGATGGTGAGGAGAAGGAATAATGTGTGTCCATGGTGTGAGGTGCGGTGTTGTTGTGTTGTTACTGGTTCATCGCACTGTTCACTCTTTTTTTATGAACTTTATTGAAATGTCACACAATTACATTTCATAGAGTTCTATCGTCCAGCATGAAGTGACCTGCGCTGAGCTGGAAAAACGTACTGCACGCAGTACTTTTTTTCAGTGTACACTGCCCAGTGGTGTGAACGGGCCACATCAGAGACGAGACATTTTGCCTTGTCTTGCGGTGGGGGTGCCATGGGACTTCACTGGAATAGCTGCCACAAAGCAGTCCTACTTAGTAGTTTATTTCATATAATGCACAACTCATTACGGACGATGTTACGCAGTCATTTCATTTGATGTCATGCACCTTCCCATAGTAAGTAAAATAAAAGCAATTTATGCAGCATGTTAAAATGAGCTTTTCATCCATGTTCAAGGGTCAAGACCTCTGTTAATAATAACAGCTTCCTGACCTAATGACACCGTCGAATATTTTGATGACTTGCTTTTCTCATAGGACCAATTTACTCTCGTTATTGGCACTAATATGATAGATTTGTTTTGCTCAGCAAGATACAAATTGCTCATGCTTAAAATTGACATAATTTTTTTTCTGGGGTTTATTTCTACTTAGTATTAATCAATGCAAAGCATAGCAAGACAGGTTCAAATTTTGTTGCCCTCTTTTATGTAAAGAAGCATGAACTAGGAAGAATATATGTATATTTGCTCATCTTCAGGCAGCTCACAGATTTTGCATTCATCTTATATTGGTATTTAACGTTATGGTTCAGTTGTGATCTAAGCCTGTGTTTGAAACATTTTTCTTGTTGAAAATACATTTCCTGATGTATTGTTTTACTTTACCTGTAGCCGAAGTTGACTGCGAGGATTCATAGTATGAGTTATGCATTGTAGGAATTTATTTTTAATATATATTACGTTTGAAATGTTGAACTTTAGGCTTATGTTAGATTTTACATTTGCTAGTTTCCAGAAGGGAGGGGGATCTTAGATATTCATTACGAAATACCCCACAATTACAATTTAAAGCAGTATTAGACCCAAACATTTTATATATTACCAATTAGATGTTGTGACTGCATTAGTTTTCTTTTTAGGCTTCTTTCTCTCTGTTTTCACCTGGTGATCTGGCCAGTAACACATCCTGTATTAGAGTTCCCCCACACTGAATGAAGGCGCACAGGGGCCATCTTTGGACAACAGCATTGTCAGTCTGTGGGGAGGGGAGTGTTAGATGAACTAGCAGATTTAGATACACTGATAAATTGAAGCCAAACTCCAGCTTACACTGCAGTTACACAAGCAGTTACAGGAAAAATGTTTTCTCCTTTTTGGATAAAGGTTTTCCATTAATAAATAAAAGGTGATTAATATAAGCACCCATGTCAGTGATACATGGTTTGCCTCAACCCTGTAACTGCTACATTTGCAGGAGATCTTGATCTGTTGAAAAACAACAAACTTACTGGCAGAATCATCAAGTGAAAATAAAGGAAATAAAGCCTAAAAAAGATAACCTATAAAGTCATCACATCTCAGAATTTGTAAGCTGCAATATAATCGGCCACACAGTGGATAAATGGTTAGCTCTTCCACCTGGCAGTACTAGGGTCGCTGGTTCAAATCCCAACCACGGCACCAGCTGCCTGGAGTTTGCATGTTCTCCCTGTGCCTGCGTAGGTTTCTTCTGTGTACTCCAGTTTCCTCCCACACTCCAAAGACATGCTGGTAGGTGAATTGGTTCCTGTCTAAATTGGCCCTAGTATGTGTATGTATGAATGTGAGTTAGGGACCTTAGATTGTACACCCCTTGAGGGTTAGGGACTGATGTGAATGTATAATATATATGTAAAGCGCTGTGTAAATTGACAGTGCTATATAAGTACCTCAAATAAATAATAAATGCTTGCTTTTGGGTTTAAAACTGCTTTAATGTAACTTTTAATTAAGGTATATTTTTGTGTATATTATTTGCAAACTTGTTTGATCTCATAAAGTACAGAAAATACTGTTTAAGTTTATAGTAGCTCATTTGAGTAAAACCGGCCATAGAGGGTTCAAATCTCGGCTGGTTCAGCAGGAACCGGACAATATTCAAACCATGTATGGGCAGGCTGAATGTGCCAAGTTGATCGATCAATCGGACTTGAGTATAACCATCCTGCCAAATTTTACATGCGATTATTGCTAGTGGCTGTTATAGTGACCCGTGGCTGCAGGAAAGAAGCTTGCTCCATGTATGGGCTGCTTAAGAGTAATTATTATTATTATTATACAGTATTTATAAAGCGCCGATAGTTCACTCAGCGCTGTACATTACAAAGGGGGACAGAACATGTGACAGAACAATACTAATACAATGCAAAACATGAGGGGATTGAGGGCCCTGCTCTTTCGAGCTTACAATCTAGGAGGGAGGGGATGGTGGCACAGGAGGAGATAGCTGTGGGGGATGGAGTGGTAGGAAGAGTGGAGGAGGTCGGTCAAGTTAGCAGGGGGTGGGGTAGGCTTCACAACAATAAAGCACAAACAAGCCACCCAATAATGACACGTATAACTAGTGTCATTAACTTATCTCCGACTCACTGGTATAAGTGTGGATCCATAAACCCATAAGGTACATACTAAGCAAAATGGTAGTGTGACAAGAACACCCCTACCTGGAAAAAGAAGGTTATTAGGTGATCCACGCGGAGTAATATGAATTCAAAAATATTCCAAACAATTCTTTATTTGATCACATAGATCATAAGGAGGTTAAACATGAGCATGGTGTACATATGAAAAAAATAAAATCATGTTAAAAAGCACTAGGCGTCTTCAGTTTAGGGTCATCTTAACAAATAGAGTACCACAAGGCAGAGTTATAAAGTGGTGATATAGTTATCCTGGGTTTCCATGGGTTTTCGGCTTGTATTCGAGTAAACCATGTATGCAGCAAATGTGTTCCCAATGTATGTCAGGTATCTCCTGATGTGAAAAAAGCTGGAATACAAAAATATATAGTATATATATGGAAATATGAAAACCAAAAAACCATATCACATCCAATATTCACCAGGCCTCCCTCTACAATGGTCAGTGGATACTACTATTACCTTCTCAAAGGTGAGGTTGACAGGCCAGCTTCTCAAGTGTAGGGACTTCCTGGATAGCCACCCCAAATAAAATAAAGTCCACAGTACCAAATGATTCTGAGGATATATATAGAAAAATAGTGAAAAATGTAAAAATCATGGGCATCAGGTCACCCTGAAAATAAAACACACACAGAGTGGGTATATTACCATCAATGAAGATCAAGAAGACATCTGTCGACTTGAAATAGGATCAGGTCCTTGATGCTTTTCCAAGATGCATATGGGGGTGAGGAGCCAGGTAGTCACAATACATAGATTCCAAACACATATACTGTGTATATAGCATATAACAGGCTATACGGGCCTGAATTCTGATACCCAATAAAGGGTTTCCAAAAATTGCTCAAAATGAGAAGATTATTATTCCATATACTGTGTATATAGCATATAGCAGGCTTTGCAAACCTGAATTTTTATACCCAATAAAGGGTTTCCAAAAATTGCTCAAAATGAGAAGGTTATTGCGGTTTCATGAGGATATGGCTATGTCACAGCACAACCCCTAGATAGGATAGCGTATATATGTATATATATGTAGATCGTCCTCCAAAGAGGATTTGCAAAGATTCCCCGAATATACAGGGTAATTTAGGCCCAAATAGCATGCCCTTGTTAACACCATAAAAGCTCTATCAATCTCAACAGCCGTAAGCTAAGTTAACTTGCCACCGGTGGAAGATAAATTTCCCTGAAAGATAGCCGTTTGCGAGCCGCTGCAGCAATAGCCTTATGGTAGTTTTCAGAGGGTCAAGGGCCTTCCTAGCAGGGAGCTGTGACACCGCCGTTCCTTCCCGCCTCGTGGGCGCCGCACCCAGTGAAGACGCCGAGCGTAGTGACGTCAATACGTTGACGCGTTTCGTCCGCCAATCACCGCAGACTTCGTCAGAACTGGGAGGGGACTTCAATACTTCGCCTTATATGGTGCTCTAATTGCATACCAAAGAGTCTCCACCTCGCCATCTTGTGTTGAAAGAGTATCACTACATTGGAATAGTCCAAAGTGAATTAAAACACATATATTGAATTTAAAATGATTGCTGGATATAGAAGAAAGGGGCCTAAATATTATTATAAATCAGATCCTCTTCAGAGAAAAATTAAATTAAAGATAAAGAGGAAATCTAAATTAGCACAATACTTGTTCCAGTGGGGAAGACATCAAGACCAGATTCCGCTACCCAGGCTTTCAATATTAATCCAGTTATTTGAATTTATTTTAATTATCTAGAGAAAATAGAATCAGATACAGAATTAAGATTCATATTTTGTCCAAATATATCCATATTTAGTTCACATAAAGGATATCATAATATGGATTATGGCTTAGGATATGTAGAAGGCTCCAAGAGACTCATTTCAAAAAAACCCCAAAGTTAAGTTCTGTATTAAGTCCATATGGGGCAAGTACTCCCAGGGTATAAATCCAGAATTTTTCCTTTTGTAGGAGGACTTTATCAAAGTCACCCCGACGGGCTGAAATATTCAGCATGAAAATCCCTTTTACTTTTAGACCATCTGTTTTGCCCCCATGGACTTCTTTAAAATGTTGGGCCAATGGGTTTTCTTTTTCTCCCTTTCTTACATTCCTATTTTCATTTCTGATGTCTCTCAGATGTTCACCAATCCGAGTCCTAAGGTTCCTTTTGGTTTTACCTATATACATCTTCTTACATGGGCATTCTATCATGTACACTATTTTGCTACTTGAGCAATTAATGAAGCTGCGTATTTGGAATATCTTAGAATTATCATTATTAAAGAACTGATTAGACTTATGCACAAATGGGCATATCTGACAGTGACCACAAGGGAACATTCCATAAATACCGGTCCTCCTAGTTAACCAGTTTCTCTGTGGTGCCCTCTGGAATTCTGATTGTACTAGTATATCATTTAGATTCCGAGTTCGTTTTGCTACCATTTGAGGGCTCTCTCCTACTACTTTGGCTATCTGCGGGTTTTGAGTTAATAAGTACCAATGGGAGTCCAGGGCCTTCCTAACTTCCCCCCACTGTTGTCCAAATTTAGTTATAAATCTTACCGGTTGGTTTTCAAGGTTCTCAGCTAGCTTTAATTTTGGTTTGTTTATCAGTTCCTCTCTTGTTTTACCGAGGGCTCTTCTTTTTGCTCTTCTAAGAGTTCTATGTGAATAGCCTCTCTCTCTGAACCTCTTATAAAGCTGAATAGATTCATATCTATACTCCAGATCTTCTGTACAATTTCTTTTTATTCTCTGAAACTGACCAATAGGAATTCCTTGTTTTAAACTCCTTGGATGATAGCTATTGGCATGGAGAAGTGTATTAGCCGCTGTTTCCTTTCTGAATGTTTTAGTAACCAGATCGTTTCCGTAGACAGAGATTGACAGATCTAAAAAAGTTATCACCTCTCTATCTACTGTATAAGTAAGTTTAATATTCCTATCATTGTCATTCAGAAATTCCATAAACCTTTTAAGCTCATCAATACTACCATCCCAAACCATCAGGACATCATCAATATATCGCAACCAAGTTATTGCGTATTGGTTATAGGGAATAGAGGGATATACCAACTCCTCTTCCCATAGACCTAGATGTAGACATGCATATGCCGGGGCCCAAGGTGCTCCCATGGAGGTACCACATATTTGTTGGTAGAAGGAACCCAAAAACTGAAAACAGTTATGAGTCAACATAAATTCCAACAAATCCAATATAAATTCATTTTGAGCCTCCATTTCAGGAAAATATGTCTCCAAAAAGTGGGCCACAGCTTTTTGTCCCCAGGTATGTGGGATAGAGGTGTAGAGGGATTCCACATCAATGCCGACCAGGAGTGCACCTTTTGGTACTTTTACATTTAGGATCTTTTTAAGTACATCTCCAGTGTCTTTTACATAAGATCTGAGTTCTAGAACCAGATCCTTAATTAAATCATCTACAAATTTACCTATTGGTTCCAAAGGGCCACCAATGGCCGATACTATAGGGCGTCCCGGTGGTTGAGAGGGATTTTTGTGTATTTTTGGAATTACATAGAAGGTGGGGATATTATATACATCAACTGTCAACATATCACATTCCCGTTTGGTTAATAGATTTGCTTCATGTGCCAATCTCACTTTTTTATTTAAATCAACTACAAGTTTTGGAAACGGGTTATTAGACAGTTTATGATATGTATCCTGACTCTTCAACTGTCTAAGTACCTCCTTCTCATACTCCACACTCTCCAATAATACTACATTTCCCCCTTTATCACTCTTTTTGATCACAATGTTTTTAGCATTCTGCTTCTTAACATGATTTTATTTTTTTCATATGTACACCATGCTCATGTTTAACCTCCTTATGATCTATGTGATCAAATAAAGAATTGTTTGGAATATTTTTGAATTCATATTACTCCGCGTGGATCACCTAATAACCTTCTTTTTCCAGGTAGGGGTGTTCTTGTCACACTACCATTTTGCTTAGTATGTACCTTATGGGTTTATGGATCCACACTTATACCAGTGAGTCGGAGATAAGTTAATGACACTAGTTATACGTGTCATTATTGGGTGGCTTGTTTGTGCTTTATTGTTGTGATATGCTTCCTTAAAGGTTCTTATAACCTGTTCCGCCACCCCGGGGGGTTTGGACTCAGTCTAAACATCAGCATGGTGTACATTGTTTGCTGGACTATTGATATATATTTTTTTGACTAAATTTATAAGAAAGGTTGTAATTCTCCCTCTTTTTATAGAAGGCAAAATACTTAAGGAGATAATGGCCTATCAGATCAACGAGGAGATGGATGCAGAAATTAGGTCTGCGTTTACAAAGAATCTAGATCCCCAAATAGAGGGAAATGAGGGTGACATCAAGACCAAGTTTAAGCTACATAAGAAATTAACCACTAAATATTTGAATAGAAAGTGGGATATTATATCCCTTGAATCTTATATAGAGAGAGGGATCGTTCCCAGGGGATTAAGAGAAAGGGTAATTCCAGCAGAACACCTTCACACCTCCAGATTTCTGGAAAAGTGGAAAGAGGTCTGTATAAAGCACGGCATAGAGATCATGCGATTAATTGTGGAAGAAGAGAAAGTCCAATTGAATGAACTTTCTAATGAAATCAATGAGAGTGCAAAATCACTTGATCCCCTGAAGAACGATGCTGAGTTTGATAAACACAATGACTTCCTTAGAAAAGAGATAGAAAAAATACAAAAAAATCTGAAAGTTACGAAACAACAAAAATTTAGAAGAGATCTTGAGGACTGGGAGAAAGGTGAGATATTCGATCTAACAAATAGCAGAGGAAGAAGTCGATCAAAACGTAAAAAACATTTCTCTAGGAATAATAGAGGCTATTCATCAATGAGTGAAGATGATGAGGAAAGCTATAAGAGATCGGTTAGTTTTTTAGAAGAAAAGACAGCGGGCGAGAACCAGGGGATACTAAAACAAACAAACAAACAAATCAATGGGACAAAGGAAGAAAGAAGCACCCCTGTTACCCTAAAACCACCCAATCAAAATCGCACCCGAAGCCACAAGAGATAAAGACCAACGTAGAGGGGGGAGTGAATGATCTTAAGGTAATAAATCTTTCCAAATTTGTATTGAAAAAAAGACATAATGATTTACTACGGAAAGGTTTAACATTCTCCCCTACGGATAAAATGGACCTATTTGAGGTCTATAAAGACCTAAACCTGTTCCTGAGAAAGATCCTTCTGAGAATTCCATATTTATCTAGAGAAGAACAAAATCCCTATGACCTCAACTCAGAGAGGGAACAACAGGCTTTGAGAGACCTTATTAGCCTCTCTGAGGAGACCTCCATAGAAAGTGAGCTCGGGGAGGTGGATGTCTCTTATAAGTGGAAAAGACATACTAGACTTAAAACTCCGTCTAGAAGAATGCCCAATATCAGGGAAAACAAATGGTTAAGTACTTTCCTAGATCTAGTACACAATGATCTGGGGAAAATAGACTGGACAATGAGGAACGGTGATAACCTCACTAAGAGCGAACGAATAGCCCTTAGGGAACTTAAGAATGCTAAAAACATTGTGATCAAAAAGAGTGATAAAGGGGGAAATGTAGTATTATTGGAGAGTGTGGAGTATGAGAAGGAGGTACTTAGACAGTTGAAGAGTCAGGATACATATCATAAACTGTCTAATAACCCGTTTCCAAAACTTGTAGTTGATTTAAATAAAAAAGTGAGATTGGCACATGAAGCAAATCTATTAACCAAACGGGAATGTGATATGTTGACAGTTGATGTATATAATATCCCCACCTTCTATGTAATTCCAAAAATACACAAAAATCCCTCTCAACCACCGGGACGCCCTATAGTATCGGCCATTGGTGGCCCTTTGGAACCAATAGGTAAATTTGTAGATGATTTAATTAAGGATCTGGTTCTAGAACTCAGATCTTATGTAAAAGACACTGGAGATGTACTTAAAAAGATCCTAAATGTAAAAGTACCAAAAGGTGCACTCCTGGTCGGCATTGATGTGGAATCCCTCTACACCTCTATCCCACATACCTGGGGACAAAAAGCTGTGGCCCACTTTTTGGAGACATATTTTCCTGAAATGGAGGCTCAAAATGAATTTATATTGGATTTGTTGGAATTTATGTTGACTCATAACTGTTTTCAGTTTTTGGGTTCCTTCTACCAACAAATATGTGGTACCTCCATGGGAGCACCTTGGGCCCCGGCATATGCATGTCTACATCTAGGTCTATGGGAAGAGGAGTTGGTATATCCCTCTATTCCCTATAACCAATACGCAATAACTTGGTTGCGATATATTGATGATGTCCTGATGGTTTGGGATGGTAGTATTGATGAGCTTAAAAGGTTTATGGAATTTCTGAATGACAATGATAGGAATATTAAACTTACTTATACAGTAGATAGAGAGGTGATAACTTTTTTAGATCTGTCAATCTCTGTCTACGGAAACGATCTGGTTACTAAAACATTCAGAAAGGAAACAGCGGCTAATACACTTCTCCATGCCAATAGCTATCATCCAAGGAGTTTAAAACAAGGAATTCCTATTGGTCAGTTTCAGAGAATAAAAAGAAATTGTACAGAAGATCTGGAGTATAGATATGAATCTATTCAGCTTTATAAGAGGTTCAGAGAGAGAGGCTATTCACATAGAACTCTTAGAAGAGCAAAAAGAAGAGCCCTCGGTAAAACAAGAGAGGAACTGATAAACAAACCAAAATTAAAGCTAGCTGAGAACCTTGAAAACCAACCGGTAAGATTTATAACTAAATTTGGACAACAGTGGGGGGAAGTTAGGAAGGCCCTGGACTCCCATTGGTACTTATTAACTCAAAACCCGCAGATAGCCAAAGTAGTAGGAGAGAGCCCTCAAATGGTAGCAAAACGAACTCGGAATCTAAATGATATACTAGTACAATCAGAATTCCAGAGGGCACCACAGAGAAACTGGTTAACTAGGAGGACCGGTATTTATGGAATGTTCCCTTGTGGTCACTGTCAGATATGCCCATTTGTGCATAAGTCTAATCAGTTCTTTAATAATGATAATTCTAAGATATTCCAAATACGCAGCTTCATTAATTGCTCAAGTAGCAAAATAGTGTACATGATAGAATGCCCATGTAAGAAGATGTATATAGGTAAAACCAAAAGGAACCTTAGGACTCGGATTGGTGAACATCTGAGAGACATCAGAAATGAAAATAGGAATGTAAGAAAGGGAGAAAAAGAAAACCCATTGGCCCAACATTTTAAAGAAGTCCATGGGGGCAAAACAGATGGTCTAAAAGTAAAAGGGATTTTCATGCTGAATATTTCAGCCCGTCGGGGTGACTTTGATAAAGTCCTCCTACAAAAGGAAAAATTCTGGATTTATACCCTGGGAGTACTTGCCCCATATGGACTTAATACAGAACTTAACTTTGGGGTTTTTTTGAAATGAGTCTCTTGGAGCCTTCTACATATCCTAAGCCATAATCCATATTATGATATCCTTTATGTGAACTAAATATGGATATATTTGGACAAAATATGAATCTTAATTCTGTATCTGATTCTATTTTCTCTAGATAATTAAAATAAATTCAAATAACTGGATTAATATTGAAAGCCTGGGTAGCGGAATCTGGTCTTGATGTCTTCCCCACTGGAACAAGTATTGTGCTAATTTAGATTTCCTCTTTATCTTTAATTTAATTTTTCTCTGAAGAGGATCTGATTTATAATAATATTTAGGCCCCTTTCTTCTATATCCAGCAATCATTTTAAATTCAATATATGTGTTTTAATTCACTTTGGACTATTCCAATGTAGTGATACTCTTTCAACACAAGATGGCGAGGTGGAGACTCTTTGGTATGCAATTAGAGCACCATATAAGGCGAAGTATTGAAGTCCCCTCCCAGTTCTGACGAAGTCTGCGGTGATTGGCGGACGAAACGCGTCAACATATTGACGTCACTACGCTCGGCGTCTTCACTGGGTGCGGCGCCCACGAGGCGGGAAGGAACGGCGGTGTCACAGCTCCCTGCTAGGAAGGCCCTTGACCCTCTGAAAACTACCATAAGGCTATTGCTGCAGCGGCTCGCAAACGGCTATCTTTCAGGGAAATTTATCTTCCACCGGTGGCAAGTTAACTTAGCTTACGGCTGTTGAGATTGATAGAGCTTTTATGGTGTTAACAAGGGCATGCTATTTGGGCCTAAATTACCCTGTATATTCGGGGAATCTTTGCAAATCCTCTTTGGAGGACGATCTACATATATATACATATATACGCTATCCTATCTAGGGGTTGTGCTGTGACATAGCCATATCCTCATGAAACCGCAATAACCTTCTCATTTTGAGCAATTTTTGGAAACCCTTTATTGGGTATAAAAATTCAGGTTTGCAAAGCCTGCTATATGCTATATACACAGTATATGGAATAATAATCTTCTCATTTTGAGCAATTTTTGGAAACCCTTTATTGGGTATCAGAATTCAGGCCCGTATAGCCTGTTATATGCTATATACACAGTATATGTGTTTGGAATCTATGTATTGTGACTACCTGGCTCCTCACCCCCATATGCATCTTGGAAAAGCATCAAGGACCTGATCCTATTTCAAGTCGACAGATGTCTTCTTGATCTTCATTGATGGTAATATACCCACTCTGTGTGTGTTTTATTTTCAGGGTGACCTGATGCCCATGATTTTTACATTTTTCACTATTTTTCTATATATATCCTCAGAATCATTTGGTACTGTGGACTTTATTTTATTTGGGGTGGCTATCCAGGAAGTCCCTACACTTGAGAAGCTGGCCTGTCAACCTCACCTTTGAGAAGGTAATAGTAGTATCCACTGACCATTGTAGAGGGAGGCCTGGTGAATATTGGATGTGATATGGTTTTTTGGTTTTCATATTTCCATATATATACTATATATTTTTGTATTCCAGCTTTTTTCACATCAGGAGATACCTGACATACATTGGGAACACATTTGCTGCATACATGGTTTACTCGAATACAAGCCGAAAACCCATGGAAACCCAGGATAACTATATCACCACTTTATAACTCTGCCTTGTGGTACTCTATTTGTTAAGATGACCCTAAACTGAAGACGCCTAGTGCTTTTTAACATGATTTTATTTTTTTCATATGTACACCATGCTCATGTTTAACCTCCTTATGATCTATGTGATCAAATAAAGAATTGTTTGGAATATTTTTGAATTCATATTACTCCGCGTGGATCACCTAATAACCTTCTTTTTCCAGGTAGGGGTGTTCTTGTCACACTACCATTTTGCTTGGTGGGGTAGGCTTCCCTGAAGAGATGGGTTTTCAGGGTGCGCCTAAAGGAGAGGAGAGTAGGTGATAATCTGATGGGTTGGGGAAGGGAATTCCAGAGGATGGGTGACACCCTGGAGAAGTCCTGGAGGCGGGCATGGGAGGAGCAGACCAGGGAACTAGAGAGAAGGAGGTCTTGTGAGGAGCGGAGTGTGCGTGCTGGGCGGTACTTGGATATGAGGTCGGTGATGTAGTTCGGGGCAGTATGATGGACAGCTTTGTACGTCAGTGTTAGGATTTTAAATTTGATCCGTTGCGCAATCGGAAGCCAGTGGAGGGATTGGCAGAGGGGGGTGGCGGAAACGGAGTGGTTGGAAAGGTGAATGAGTCTGGCAGCCGTATTCAGGATCGACTGAAGCGGGGATAGCCAGCGGCGATGCAGGCCAGTGAGGAGGGAGTTGCAGTAGTCGAGTCGTGATATGATGTGGGAGTGGATGAGCTGTTTAGTGGTTTCTGGGGTTAGGAACGTGTGGATTTTGGCGATGTTGCGGAGGTGGAGTCTGCATGAGTTTGTTAAAGATTGGACTTGGGGCTGGAAGGATAGGTTGGAGTCCAGAATGACACCAAGTCCTCTGGCCTGCAGGGCGGGTTTGATATTGGCGTTGTTGGATGTGATGGAGAAGTCAATGGGGGGTGGGGTTCGGGCTGGGGGGAAGACAAGAAACTCGGTTTTGGAGAGATTCAGTTTAAGGAAGTGGAGCGACATCCAATCTGATATGTCGCTCAGTAGGTGTGTGATTCGGGCAGAGACCGAGGGGGTGAGGTGGGGGGTTGAGAGATAGATTTGTGTGTCGTCGGCATAGAGGTGGTAGTTGAAGCCGTGAGAGTGTATGAGTTGGCCAAGGGAGGAGGTGTAGATGGAGAAGAGAAGGGGCCCAAGGACAGAGCCTTGAGGGACCCCAACAGAGAGGGGGAGTGAGGGGGAGGTGGTAGCATTATAGGTAACGCTGAAAGAGCATTGTGACAGGTAGGATGAGAGCCAGGACAGAACAGAATCTCTGAGGCCGAGGGAGTGTAGTATTTTGAGGAGGAGGGGGTGTTCAACTGTGTCGAAGGCCGCAGAGAGGTCAAGGAGTAGGAGCACTGAATAGTGGCCATTAGCTTTGGCGGTTAGAAGGTCGTTGGAGAGTTTGAGTAAGGCGGTTTCGGTGGAGTGTAGGGGACGGAAGCCAGACTGTAGGGGATCGAGGAGGTTGTTGTCGTTGAGGTGAGAGCATAGGCGGGTGTAGACGAGGCGCTCGAGGAGTTTAGATGTAAGTGGGAGCAAGGAGATGGGTCTGAGGTTGTTCGGGTCATTGGGGTCCAGGAAGGGCTTTTTAAGTATGGGGGTGATGTGTGCATGCTTCAGTGGGGAGGGGAAAGTGCCGGAGGAGAGGGAGAGATTAAAGATGTGGGTGAGGGAGCGTAGGATGGAGGGGGAGGGAGGTCGTAGGAATTGTGAGGGGATAGGGTCGAGGGGGCAGGTGGTGAGGCGGGCATCAGAGAGGATCTTGGAGACTTCCTCGATGGTAGTAAGGTCAAAGGTGTGGAGTGTTGGGGGAGCTTCAGTATGAGGAATGTAGGGTGGGGTGGAAGTGGAGGTCAGAGCAATGGTGGGGCCATGGGAGAGGGTTGATGAGGGGGTAGCTGAGTGAGGGGGAACGGGGTTGGAGGGAGTTTGAGCAGTGACGAAGTCCCTGCGGGTAATGTCGAGGGGGAGGGGGGATGAGGGGGTAGCTGTGTGAGAGGGGACGGGTTGAGAGGGCGCGTGAGTTGCGGCAATGTCCTTGCGAATTGTGTGAATCTTGTTTTTTGAAGTGATTGGCAATCTCAAGGGCGGTGAGTGAGGTGCTGGGTGGAGGTGGGGGTGGAGAGAGTAGAGAGTTGAAGGTGGAGAAGAGTCGGCGAGGGTTGGAGGAGAGGGTCTTGATGAGGGTCAGGAAGTAGGCTTGTTTGGCTGCGTGGAGGGAGGAGGTGTAGGTGCGGAAGGCAGATTTGTAGTGGGTGAAGGCTTGTTGGGATTTTGTTTTGCGCCATAGTCGCTCCAGGGCACGACTGTGTCGTTTGAGGGTTTTGGTGTGATCAGTCTGCCAGGGCTGGAGCGGTCGGGGTCTGATGTTGCGTGTGGTTAAAGGCGCTAGTGAGTCAAGGGCTGCTGACAGCGCGTTGTTGTAGGCAGTCATAGCCAAGTCGGGGCAGGACAGGGGGAGGATGCTGTCATGGAGTTGATCAGCTGCAGAGTGGAGGGGTGCAGGGTTAAGGTTGCGGAGGTTACGGCTGGTAGTAGTGTGACATTTGGAGGGGTAGGCGTTGGAGGACGAGGAGATAGAGAAGGTAATCAGGTTGTGGTCAGAGAGAGGAAAGGGGGTGTTAGTGAGGTTGTGGGGAGCGCAGTGGTTGGAGAAGACAAGATCAAGAATATTACCGTCGGAGTGGGTGGTGGATTGTATACACTGTACAAGTGCAAAGGAGGAGGTTAAGTGAAGGAGACGGGCTGTGTCTGGGTTGTCGAGGTTGACAGGGATGTTGAAATCCCCAAGAATGATGGTGGGTAGCTCAGAGGAGAGGAAGAAGGGTAGCCAGGAGGAAAAGTCATCCAGGAAGCGGGTTATGGATCCAGGAGGCCGGTATATCACAGCAATCTTCAGGGGGGTTGTAATATAGTTTTATATAACTGCATACAGTGACACAATGCTAGGCAAGGTGATGGTCTGAATAAGGTGCATCACAAGCAATCATCTAACTCTTCCATGATCAGAGGTCATTGAAGTCTAGATGCCCAGGCCATATTTAGCTTTGCAATTATGTATCAATAAACTTCACTATAACCCAATTACTCATTTGCCTACATAAATAGATTTTACATTATATGCTTTGATTTGGTATATGCTGTAAGAAGTAGCTCAAACCTACATAGCAATTATTCAGGCTTTCTCTGCCAAAAACAAATTATTCAGTCTCCTGAGTTTCACTTGGAGGCTTGCAACTTTGGCCCTCTGGCCTTCACAGACCTCTCAACCATTGCGCATACACAAGTTGTCTAGCTGCTCCAATCTGCTATGGTTCACCTTCTCCTAGATGGATCCCTCCTGTCTCCTGAGTAATGCCCCGAGCCACAGTCAATTTCAAACCAAAAGGGCTTGCGAACAGCTACACAATCAGCAGTTGCTGGTTGCCAACAAACTGTGGACCAGGAATTGGAGGCTTTATCCCACTCAAGACTGTACAAAGCCTCTGAGCTCCACCATAACCCAGACCAGAACTTACCAAGCCCTAAGAAAACTGGCAAGCATATTCTGGAGCCCCTCTCACCGTAAGGGTGAAAATCCTAGGTTACACCAATACCTTTCATGACCCTGCAATCCATTTCCACCTCTGTGATTCCTCACATTCCAAACTGAGCTCCAGTTCTCTTAACGATAGCCTGTCATGTAGCGCTGTCCAGTGACAACTATTTTAATAAATATTCTAAATACACAATTCCTATAAAATATAACTAAAAACCAAACAAACACTCAGGACAGTGAACTCAAAAGAACAGAGATAATGTGACTCACAAAAATATACTACTCAAAATAATATATTTTTATCAAGTCCAGTCCTCCTTGAGATAACGGCATAGTGTGCAACTGTCACAGTATTCCAGTGCAAACTATCCTCCACAATAAATCTGCTCACCTCCAGCAGTGTGACCTAACATTATACAATGTTTTGGTCTAACTGCACTTTTGGTCCCAAAGGTATGGACTCTGAAGATCAACTTGCTGAATAATATCTCCAAGGATGCCCCCTCTAGATAACCACCTAAGGGTCAGCCATATTCCTTATAAACAAAAGCTCAACATAGTGCTTTATCCTTTAAAAACTTTTATTTGCACAATAAACCATAAGAAATGCACTAACATTCAGTAGGTGCATAACTGCACCAGGTATGATGAACATCCAGTAATGTACTTCTTTAGGCACAAGATGGCAATATCATCCCCATCAGCATAGACCAATCCAGACTCAAAAAAGTCCCCACAGTGTATAATGCAAGGCAAAGCGCAGGCCCTGTGTGTAAATGCAATTGCCTTACCATAATGACGATCCTGGAGCGGTGTATGGATTACTATACCACTGTTTTGGTGAATGGTAAAGTTGTGACGTCATCCACACATCACAAAGTTACCATTCACCGAAACAGTGTTGAATGGTAACGTTTTTGGTTTTTAGTTATATTTTATAGGAATTGTGCATTTTTGTATATGTAGCGCAGCACTTTTTTCACTTACATTATTTCACTACTTAGCCTACTGAGACATGGGTTGTGTGTAGTAGCTGCTACAGTATTTATATTATACCTAAATTATTAATTTATATTGTGTATTCATCATAGTAAGCGCTTGAGTTCTATTTATAATTTTAATAAATATCCTGCTCAGAATTTTTATTATAGTCAAAAATGTGAAAAATACAGCTTAAATTTACCAGCTAATATTTTTTTTCTAAAAAAAACCCATTTAATTGTATTTTTCAAATTGCCTCTCTGTGCAAGGAACAATAACTGCTAAGCCTGCTACTGTCTATTTGTTTTGTTGATAAAGTCATATGAGTACTATGAAAATTAGTATAAAAGTTCTCAGTACATTCGATGTCTTGAATGTCATGCAAAAGTACTTCAGAATTTAGTTTGCTTATAACAATTTTGGAACAAATGGACTTTCACAAACAAAAAACGCATACACTGTTAGAAATATATTTGTTCAAGAAAAAAAATTTTCATCCTGCTTCTTCAAACTTTTTTCCTTGCTGCGGTAGACAATGATCAGTTTGACCCCACTAATATTGAAAAATCAAACAAACCTGCTTAAAACAAGAAATTTCTAATTAAATTCTAACTTAAGGGTGCATTCACACTTGCAAATGCACTCTGTGTGGGATCAGCTGTGAGAACCCCAGCAGGGGGTTCCCACAATTAGCTGTGAGTAGACCATCCCATTGAAAACAATAGGAATCTGCTGGCTGTGGCAGCTAATAGCATCCACTCCCATAGCATGTAATTGCTCAAGTAGCAATCTCAGATGAGTGAACGCGAGTAGCAGCGAGAGCCAGCAGCTTCCCCTTGTGTTCAGTTGGGCTGTCTACTTGTATCTAATTGCAAGAACCCCTGCTAGGGTTCTCATAGCTGATCACTGATTGGGTACATACACAAGTGTGAATGCAACCTAAGACTTTACAGTGGACTCTTCACAATCTGGTGATCAAGCATTTTGTAAACATAATTATAAGTAAAATAATCATATACAGCAGGTAACTGGAGAAGTTTTCAATTAATTTGATAGATTGTATATGCAAATTCACTGCTTACTTGTTGCGTGTTATTGACTGTTAAGGAATATAGCAGCTTTGACAGTTAAAGATTTAATTAATCTCTAGCTGCCCACCTAATGTAATGTAACTGTCCGGAGGCAAAGAGTTTGGGCTTTAATGCCCAAATGCCACACATACAGTATGCGTCCAATGAAGACAGAGCTTCTTAGGCTGAAAGTGCACTCAGAGCATGCTCCCAGGCAGTGGTGTATTTAAGTTTTGTGCTGCTCTAGGCAACACAAAAATTGACCACCCAACACCCCCCTCCTTCCATGGAAAGAGCTTGACACCGACTAACACCAAGCCCTCCCCCCTGCAAAGAGAGCCTGACATTGCCCAACAACACCCCTGCCCCCCCACCCGAAAGAGCATTCCACTACCTCCCCCCCATATACTGGCACCCCCCCATTGAGAGAGAGAAGACACTCACCTTTACAGCTCTGGACATCCCCAGGAGTAAGAGTCGGACCCTGCATGCACCGTCAAGCAGCCCACAGCCTCTCTCGGATCCCACCTGGTCCCCATGCTGCGTGTGTCCCTTCTTCCTTCCCTTTTTCGGGGGGGGGGGTGGAGCTGCCCCCCTAAAAAATGCCGCCCTAGGCAAATGTCTTTTTTGCCTTGTGGTAAATACACTCCTGCTCCCAGCATAGTGACTTGAGTTGTAAGTGTTGTAAAAGGTAGCACTCGGACTCTACTAATGATTGGGAGCTGGTGGGTCTGACTTCTGATCATGTGATCACTCTGATGGCCAGTCACAGTGGTCACGATTGGCTGGTCCTTCCTACTTCCTGGATGTATAGACCCTGTTAAAGGGATGTTAGGGTAGGGGTTAAACTGTGTTTTAGTTTTTTAATTTGTTCTCTGGGTTTCCATTTTGGAGAAATTCCTTTTTACTTCCTGTCCCAATAAAGCCCGCCACCACACCAGGAAGTAACCACAGTCAAAATAAAGGTTCTAACTTTCCCCATCTTCTCTTGTTGCTGTCTGTTTCTGTCTGAAATATATCCAGTTATTTCCTGTCCTGGTGACTACGCAGCTAGTGCAAAGCACATTTCCCAAAAATACAGACAGAAATAAAAACCTGACAGTATTCTCTTTCCTGTCGTATTGAAACATTTAAACTATGTTGGCTGGAATTCTACTGTCAGATTATTATGTAGTAAGAGCACATCATGCAGTAGTGTACGGGTCTGTTGTAATAAGGAGAGAACTTACATAAAATGATCTTATGAAGGTTTAAGTCACCTCATATATAATGGTCACTGAATAGAAGACTGCAGGTTGGAGGATGACGAAATTCCCAGTAGTTTGGACTGATGTTTAGAATGATGTGCCCTTGGTGAAATTTGCACCTGGATAACTTGGTTGAGGTGATTCTATACAAAATGGCACCCCTTGCAGTGCTAAGTGCTTCAAATGCTTTAATAAATGAATGTGATATATTCATAGGCTTTGTTTATATCATTCAGCCTCTGCTTCTCTGCAAACATTGCTAAGATACACTTTACAGTTTTGCATGTATTACAAGTACCTGTAGTGAATCTAAGCATGTATTTTAAATAGTCATAGTTGTATTTTAATTAAAAGGCACTCATCCAATTAATTGCTGTACAAATCAGAAAGACGATTGATTTCTTAAACACCCAAAGATTACAGTTTAGCCTTTTGTTCCAGCCTAACCATTGTTCCTCCTTAGGAAAAATAAATGTATCAATAATTTAATGACACATTTCACTTTGAATCGTTTTGTATTCCGGACGGTTGCATTTAATTGGAAAATTTAACTTACTGTCAATCCATCTTAATTCTGATCTGTTTTGCACTTATGAAATTAACTGAACATTTCTTTCAGTAATTACTTTAAAGTACCTTGTTAGTATGGTTAACCTGTAGTAGTAATGGATTTTGCCTTCCAGGTTTACTGTTTAGTAAAATCTAATGCTGTAATCTATGAAGTCTGACCAATTCTATGCATACTCAATTCTTGTGTGTAGTATACGTATACTCATCATAAAGTATTGTCTTCAAAGACCATAGGCCACTACATTCCCCATTATACTATGTTTCCAGAACCAGTTTATGAAATTTGTTTTAACAGTTAACACTTATCTTTAAAAACATTACTCAAAAAGGTAACTGTTAGGAAATAAATATGCAAGTGTCTATTGCTGACTTGTTTTAATAGTGCAAGCTCCAGGCATTGCATCTATTACTTATTAGAACAGGGAGGAGATCCCATCAAAAAGTACAGCAATTAACAAACATCAATACACATGGATAGATACAGTACCAGAAAGAACCTTCAACTGGCATGCAGCCCTAAATGCTTTCATTTCTTGTTGATTTGATAGCCAGAAGCATGAAGGTGTTTTACAAGCACCAGAACATACACCTTCATAAACAAGTCACCAGCGGCAGATTCATACAGGGCAAAGAAGTAGATTCATGCAGGGCAAAACAGATTCATTTTAACCTCCTCTCCCCATCAACCCATACTTAATTTCCCCACCATTCCATCCGGTTGCCAGGAGCAGAAAAAGCTGGTCTGTGTAATCTTCAAGTCATCCCTGTCCATAGCCTACACTGCAACTGTGACAGTGTTGGTACTCGTTAATTGTCCCAGCAATGTCACATGCAGTTGTCATATGCTCCTCCATACCTGGATGTATTTATGCTCACAGCAGATGACTGGAACAAAGGTGGAATGCAGGAAAAGTGTGTGTGTGTGTGTGTGTTTTTCAAGCCCGCCCTCATGAAGTAAGCATGGGTTTAGAACACAATTACTGCCATTTCCAGCATAGAATGGGAATACATTTAGAGAGCCTTTGATAAATTTGGGCTTGGTAAGAACATTTGTTCTTGGATCAATTTATCATATGTTAAACCCTAAGCCTCTGTTGGAGCAAATGGCCTTCTTTCTCCCACTTTTTTTGTTACAGCTAGGGACAAGTCAGGGGTGGTCCCTGTCCCCATTCCTTTTCAAGGTGGCCATTGAACCTCTTGCATCTGTAGGCTACTAGAATGCTTGGATTCTTTAGAGGCCAGGAGAAGAAGATTGCTCTTCATGCGGACAATATGCTCCTCTTCCTGAGGAAGGATTGGGATAAATCCAGTCCTATATTAAGCCTGTTTCCAAAATTAAATATCTGGGTATTATGATTTCTCGTAATAAAGTAGAATTTTTTCAACCCTTAATCTTGTCTCACTAATTACATGTTTTAGGTCACACTCCCACGTCTTGGTGAAAATTACCCATTTTTATGGTGGGACACACCAGTTTGATTAAGATAATTTGGATGCCTCAATTGTTACATCTGTTACATATTCCCCCTTGCTGGATTCCTCTTAAGTGTTTAAACTCCTGACTGGCATCTTTAGAGATCTTATCTGGAAGACGAAATCACCTAGAATCAGGTGAGAATTCCTTCAATACCCTAAAGATAAGGGAAGTTTGGCAACACCAAACCCCTGGCTTTATGTTTTTTCTGCACAAGTTCAACATCTGAGATTTTCTCCTCCCTTAAAACTTCTCATAAATGAATCAAGGGGTCCTTAAAAGGATTATCTTCCCTTTATGCATTGGATACCTCTGCATATTGTAAGCCTCCATCAAAATCCCTGACTATTCATTTGATAGGACGTATCTGGGTTTACTTCTCTATGATTTAACAATCTGCTCCCTGAGCTTGGGAAGCTGCAGGAATTTCATAGTTGGAATGGGCATTCTGGTGGTTTTTTTATCTACAGTATGTGATTATTATTATTATTCAGGATTTATATATCGCCAACAGTTTGCTCAGCGCTTTACAATATAATGGGAGACAATACAGCAACAATACAGTTCAATACAAGAAGGTTAGGAGGGCCCTGCTCCTTGGAGCTTACAATCTAGGAGGGAGGGGCTAGTGGTACAAAAGGTAGTAACTGTGGGGGATGGACTGGTTGGAAGAGTAGAAGATTCCATTATTAGCTGAGGGCAGGATAGGCTTCCCTGAAGAGATAGGTTTTCAGAGATCGCCTAAAAGTAAGCAGAATAGGCGATAGTCTGATAAATTGGGGTAGAGAGTTCCAGAGGATAGGGGAAGCTCTGGAGAAGTCCTGTGAGATGAGCATGGGAGGAGGAGACAAGGGAGCTCTAGAGCAGGAGGTCTTGCGAGGAGAGGAGAGGATGGTTTTGGTGATATTTAGAGACAAGATCGTGATGTAATTTGGGGCAGAGTTATAAATGGCTTTATAGGTTATTGTTAATGTTTTGAAATGTATCCGTTGGGCAATGGGAAGCCAGTGGAGGGATTGGCAGAGAGGGGTGGCTGATACAGAATGGTTAGTAAGGTGGATGAGTCTGGCAGCAGCATTCATGATAAACTGAAGAAGGGATATCCTGCGATTAGGTAGGCCAATGAGGAGGGAGTTACAATAGTCAAGGCGAGATATAACAAGGGAGTGGATAAGTTGCTTAGTGGTTTCCTAGGTTAAGAACGGCCATATCTTGGAGATGTTGAAGAGGTGAAGTCTACAAGATTTGGACAGTGATTGGATTTGGGACTGAAAGGACAGATGGTACTTAACCGCCTCCCGCCCGCCATATAGTACAATGACGGGTGCAAGGTGGTTCTCTCTAACCGTAGCGCAGCGATTGGTGGTGGATCACCGATCTACGGAAAGAGCCGAAGATGTCGGCTTGGTCATGTGATCAGCTGTGTCCAATCACAGCTGATCGCATGTAAATAGAGAAATGCTGGTTATCGGCATTTCTCTCCTCACGAGCTGTCACGCAGACAGCTCGAGAGGAGAGCCAGTAATCTGCATCCCTCAGAGGGGACATGTACACTGATCATCAGGGCACTGATGATCAGTGTGCCCTGATGATCTGTGTAGCCCCAGCAGTGCCACCTGTCAGTATCCATCAGTGCCAGCTGTCAGTGCTCATCCATGCCACCTGCCAGTGCCCATCAGTGCCACATTTCAGTGCCTACCAGTGCACATCAATGCCACATATCAGTGCCCATATGAGCTGCCTTTCAGTGTCACCCATCAGTGGCAGTCAGTGCCACCCATCAATGCCAATCAGTGCCAGTCAGTGCCACTTATCAGTGTGCATCAGTGCCGCCTATCAGTGCCCATCAGCGCTGCCTATCAGTGCTGCCTAACAGTGCCAGTCAGTGCCACCTAACAGTGCTCAGTGCTGCCTATCAGTGCCAGTCAGTGCCATATATGAGT
Source organism: Staurois parvus (assembly GCF_062004578.1). Taxonomy (NCBI): domain Eukaryota; kingdom Metazoa; phylum Chordata; class Amphibia; order Anura; family Ranidae; genus Staurois; species Staurois parvus. The sequence continues at coordinate 7,168,571 of NW_028318511.1, forward strand.
GCGGCCTTTCAGTGCCCATCAGTGCCAACTATCAGTGTAGCCTATCAGTGCCCATCACTGCAGTCTCATTAGTGCACATCAGTGAAGGAGAAAAATCACTTATTTCCAAAATTTTATAACGAAAACTAAGAAAAAATTTTTTTTCAAAATTTTCAGTGGTTTTTGGTTTGTTTAAGAAAAAATAAAAACCCAGAGGTGATTAAATACCACCAAAATAAAGCTCTGTCACAAAAAAATTATAAAAATTTCATATGGGTACAGTGTTGCATGACCGCGTAATTGTCATTCAAAGTGCAACAGCGCTGAAAGCTGGAAATTGGCCTGGGCAGGAAGGGGGTATAAGTGCTCTGTAGGCTAGTGGTTAAAGCCATGGGAGTTTATCAAGTGACCAAGGGAGGAGGTGTAGATGGAGAAGAGTTGGGGTCCAAGGACAGAACCTTGAGGGACCCCTACAGAAAGAGGGAGTGGAGAGGAGGAGGCAGAGTTATAAGTAATGCTGAAGGAGCGCTGCGATAGGTAGGAGGAGAACCAGGAGAGAGCAGAGTCTCGGAGGCCAAGAGAGTGGTGTTTTTTGAGGAGGAGGGGATGGTCAACCGTATCAAAAGCCGCAGAAAGGTCAAGTAGTAACAGTATGGAGTAGTGACTATTGGTTTTAACAGTTAGTAGATCATTAGTGAGTTTTAGTAGGGCAGTTTCAGTGGAGTGTAGTGAGTGAAAGCTAGACTGTAATGGGTCAAGAAGGTTATTGTCAGTGAGGAAGGAGCTCAGGCGATTGTAGACAAAGCGTTCTAGGAGTTTAGAGGTGAATGGGAGCAGGGAGATGGGTCTTAAGTTGTTCAGGTTGGTGGGGTCCAGGGAGGGGTTTTTAAGTATGAGAGTGATGTGTGCATGCTTTAGAGGGGAGGGGAAGGCACCTTTAGAGAGGGAGAAATTGAAGATGTGAGTGAGGGAGCATAGGATGGAAGAAGACAGTGACCGTTAGAGATGAGCGAAGTATTCAAAAATTCGATTCGACTGATTCGGCGAATTCGTGGAAAAATTTTGATTCGAGTCGAATATATTCGCTGCGAATTTAACTTATAAAAGGGTGTTTCTAGGCTTCAGAGAGACTTTATATTAGTGCAGAACACTGTACCTTTAATTTAAATGCCCTTGGAGTCTGCTGGGGAAGAGAAATAATACTGACAGTCAGTATGACATGCAGATGAGTGCCGTCGATCTTAGAATCACCGCACACTTCACTCATTTGGGCAGTCACGGGGCCAAAACCAGAGTGTGGAGCCACAGTGTGGCGGTGGAGGCAGCAGCAATGGGAGGCCATACAGCACCCTATGACAAAAATGGAAACCACCAGCAGTGTGAGGAGACCTGAAAGTGGCACATGGCAGAGTGTGGCGATGGAGACAGCAGCAATGGGAGGCCGTACAGGGACCCATGACACACTCTGGACCTGGCAGCAGCATGAGGAGGCGGTACAGGGGCCCATGACAGATTACGGGCCTGGCAGCAGCATGAGGAGTTGGTACGGGGGCCCATGGCAGATTACGGGCCTGGCAGCAGCAATGGGAGGCCGTACAGGGACCCATAACACACTCTGGACCTGGCAGCAGCATGGGGAGGCGGTACAGGGGCCCATGACAGATTACGGGCCTGGCAGCAGCATGAGGAGTCGGTACGGGGGCCCATGACACACTCTGGACCTGGCAGCAGCATGAGGAGGCGGTACAGGGGCGCATGACAGATTACGAGCCTGGCAGCAGCAACTTGGACAGGAGGACGTTCAGCTTCTGCACCGTCGGGTGCGTGCTCGCAAACTGTTGTCTCTTGGAAACGGATTCCAAGAAAGACTGCTGACGGAATCCGTGAAGAGGAGTAGCAGGAGAAGGAGCATCTGAACGAGCGGAATATGCCAACAAGCGACAACAGGGGCCCATGACAGATTACGGGCCTGGCAGCAGCATGAGGAGTCGGTACGGGGGCCCATGGCAGATTAGGGGCCTGGCAGCAGCTATGGGAGGCCCGTAATCTGCCAGTACCCAATGTCAAAAAATTCAACACACCAGCAGTGTGAGGAGACCTGAAAGTGGCACATGGCAGAGTGTGGCGATGGAGACAGCAGCAATGGGAGGCCGTACAGGGACCCATGACAGACTCTGGACTTGGCAGCAGCATGAGGAGGCGGTATAGGGGCCCATGGCAGATTAGGGGCCTGGCAGCAGCTATGGGAGGCCCGTAATCTGCCAGCACCCTATGTCAAAAAATTCAACACACCAGCAGTGTGAGGAGACCTGAAAGTGGCACATGGCATGAGACACTGTGGACCTGGCAGCAGCATGAGGAGGCGGTACAGGGGCCCATGGCAGATTAGGGGCCTGGCAGCAGCTATAGGAGGCCCGTAATCTGCCAGCACCCTATGACAAAAAATGGAACACACCAGCAGTGTAAGGAGACCTGAAAGTGGCACATGGCAGAGTGTGGCGATGGAGACAGCAGCAATGGGAGGCCGTACAGGGACCCATGACAGACTCTGGACCTGGCAGCAGCATGAGGAGGCGGTACAGGGGCCCATGGCAGATTAGGGGCCTGGCAGCAGCTATGGGAGGCCCGTAATCTGCCAGCACCCTATGTCAAAAAATTCAACACACCAGCAGTGTGAGAAGACCTGAAAGTGGCACATGGCATGAGACACTGTGGACCTGGCAGCAGCATGAGGAGGCGGTACAGGGGCCCATGGCAGATTAGGGGCCTGGCAGCAGCTATGGGAGGCCCGTAATCTGCCAGCACCCTATGACAAAAAATGGAACACACCAGCAGTGTGAGGAGACCTGAAAGTGGCACATGTTTGGGGCATGATTCATGGCGGATTTAGTCAGTTGTGTCAGGAACTGGTGGTTTGAAATCCAGACTAATCCACGCCTGATTCATTTTCACAAACGTGAGTCTCTCCACACTTTGGGTGGACAGTCGTGTCCTCCGCGGAGTTACAATACCTCCTGCCGCACTAAACACGCGCTCCGATGCCACGCTACTGGCCGGGCATGACAGCCTTTCAAGGGCAAATTCAGCTAGTTGGGGCCAAAGGTCAAGTTTCGTTGCCCAGTAGTCAAGGGGATTGTCTACCTCGGTTGGCAGGGTGCTGTCAAAGTAGGCCTAAGCCTGTTGTTTGAGGTCCTGCTCCAGGTCCACCTGATGCTGCTGCTGCTGCTGCGGCTGGTTAGTAGTTTCCTCACTGCGCTGGTGAAGAAAGCTACTCATCATCGACTGCAGACTGAGGCAGCTGCTGCTGGTGGAGCTGCCACTGCTCCTACCACCCCACCCCTCCCCTGCTGCCATGGCAGCGGAACGCGAGCGCACAGGGCCCACAGTGTCTGAGGATGGACGTTGGCGCAGACAGGCAGAGACCAGCTGACTACATAGGTGGTTTTTATAGTACGTTATTTTGGCCTCCCTCTCAGCAGGTGTGAAAAAGGCCACCATTTTTGAACGGTAGCGAGGGTCCAACAAGGTGGACAGCCAAAAGTCATCCCTCTGTCTGATGGTTATTATTCGGCTGTCGGTACGCAAGCAAGCGAGCATGCTATGGGCCATTTGTGCCAAGGAATGCGAGGGACTCCCTGCCTCCATCTCCACAGCATACTGCCACGGTGCGTCTGGGTCCTCTGTCTCCTCTTCCTCCTCCTCTACCAGATGCTCCTGCTCCTCCACTCCTGTCCGCTGAGTGGAAAAACCACCCATTTCACTCAATAATTCCTGAGCACCAATGTCCTCCTCTACCTCCTCCTCTTCTTCCTGTCCTGCCCCCACAGGGGTCATGTGGCGTTGAGATCTGTGCGCCACGTCTACCGCACCCTGACCAGCCATTGTTAACAGCATTTGTTCCAGGACGTGCAACAGAGGAATGACGTCGTTCATCCCATAGTCCTGCCGACTCACGAATAGCGTGGCCTCCTCAAAGGGCCTGAGCAAGTGCAGGTGTCACGCATGAGCTGCCAATGGCTGACATCGAAGTTACACAGGGGAGTACCTTTATCCGCTTGTAACATCAGGAAATCGGTGATGGCCTTTTGCTGTTCGTAAAGGCGGTCTAACATATGTAGGGTTGAATTCCACCTTGTTGCAACGTCACAGCATGAGGAGTCGGTACGGGGGCCCATGGCAGATTACGGGCCTGGCAGCAGAAATGGGAGGCCCGTAATCTGCCAGCACCCTATGTCAAAAAATTCAACACACCAGTAGTGTGTGAGGAGACCTGAAAGTGGCACATGGCAGAGTGTGGCGATGGAGACAGCAGCAATGGGAGGCCGTACAGGGACCCATGAGAGACTCTGGACCTGGCAGCAGCATGAGGAGGCGGTATAGGGGCCCATGGCAGATTAGGGGCCTGGCAGCAGCTATGGGAGGCCCGTAATCTGCCAGCACCCTATGTCAAAAAATTCAACACACCAGCAGTGTGAGGAGACCTGAAAGTGGCACATGGCATGAGACACTGTGGACCTGGCAGCAGCATGAGGAGGCGGTACAGGGGCCCATGGCAGATTAGGGGCCTGGCAGCAGCTATAGGAGGCCCGTAATCTGCCAGCACCCTATGACAAAAAATGGAACACACCAGCAGTGTGAGGAGACCTGAAAGTGGCATATGGCAGAGTGTGGCGATGGAGACAGCAGCAATGGGAGGCCGTACAGGGACCCATGAGAGACTCTGGACCTGGCAGCAGCATGAGGAGGCGGTATAGGGGCCCATGGCAGATTAGGGGCCTGGCAGCAGCTATGGGAGGCCCGTAATCTGACAGCACCCTATGTCAAAAAATTCAACACACCAGCAGTGTGAGGAGACCTGAAAGTGGCACATGGCATGAGACACTGTGGACCTGGCAGCAGCATGAGGAGGCGGTACAGGGGCCCATGGCAGATTAGGGGCCTGGCAGCAGCTATAGGAGGCCCATAATCTGCCAGCACCCTATGACAAAAAATGGAACACACCAGCAGTATGAGGAGACCTGAAAGTGGCACATGGCAGAGTGTGGCGATGGAGACAGCAGCAATGGGAGGCCGTACAGGGACCCATGAGAGACTCTGGACCTGGCAGCAGCATGAGGAGGCGGTATAGGGGCCCATGGCAGATTAGGGGCCTGGCAGCAGCTATGGGAGGCCCGTAATCTGCCAGCACCCTATGTCAAAAAATTCAACACACCAGCAGTGTGTGAGGAGACCTGAAAGTGGCACATGGCAGAGTGTGGCGATGGAGACAGCAGCAATGGGAGGCCGTACAGGGACCCATGAGAGACTCTGGACCTGGCAGCAGCATGAGGAGGCGGTATAGGGGCCCATGGCAGATTAGGGGCCTGGCAGCAGCTATGGGAGGCCCGTAATCTGCCAGCACCCTATGACAAAAAATGGAACACACCAGCAGTGTGAGTAGACCTGAAAGTGGCACATGGCAGGGGCATGATTCATGGCGGATTTAATCAGTTGTGTCAGGAACTGGTGGTTTGAAATCCAGACTAATCCACGCCTGATTCATTTTCACAAACGTGAGTCTCTCCACACTTTGGGTGGACAGTCGTGTCCTCCGCGGAGTTACAATACCTCCTGCCGCACTAAACACGCGCTCCGATGCCACGCTACTGGCCGGGCATGACAGCCTTTCAAGGGCAAATTCAGCTAGTTGGGGCCAAAGGTCAAGTTTCGTTGCCCAGTAGTCAAGGGGATTGTCTACTTCGGTTGGCAGGGTGCTGTCCAAGTAGGCCCAAGCCTGTTGTTTGAGGTCCTGCTCCAGGTCCACCTGATGCTGCTGCTGCTGCGGCTGGTTAGTAGTTTCCTCACTGCGCTGGTGAAGAAAGCTACTCATCATCGACTGCAGACTGAGGCAGCCGCTGCTGGTGGAGCTACCACTGCTCCTACCACCCCACCCCTCCCCTGCTGCCATGGCAGCGGAACGCGAGCGCACAGGGCCCACAGTGTCTGAGGATGGACGTTGGCGCACAAAGGCAGAGACCAACTGACTACATAGGTGGTTTTTATAGTACGTTATTTTGGCCTCCCTCTCAGCAGGTGTGAAAAAGGCCACCATTTTTGAACGGTAGCGAGGGTCCAACAAGGTGGACAGCCAAAAGTCATCCCTCTGTCTGATGGTTATTATTCGGCTGTCGCTACGCAAGCAACCGAGCATGCTATGGGCCATTTGTGCCAAGGAATGCGAGGGACTCCCTGCCTCCATCTCCACAGCATACTACCACGGTGCGTCTGGGTCCTCTGTCTCCTCCTCCTCCTCCTCTACCACATGCTCCTGCTCCTCCACTCCTGTCCGCTGAGTGGAAAAACCACCCATTTCACTCAATAATTCCTGAGCACAAATGTCCTCCTCTACCTCCTCCTCTTCTTCCTGTCCTGCCCCCACAGGGGTCATGTGGCGTTGAGATCTGTGCGCCACGTCTACCGCACCCTGACCAGCCATTGTTAACAGCATTTGTTCCAGGACGTGCAACAGAGGAATGATGTCGTTCATCCCATAGTCCTGCCGACTCACGAATAGCGTGGCCTCCTCAAAGGGCCTGAGCAAGCGGCAGGTGTCACGCATGAGCTGCCAATGGCTGACATCGAAGTTACACAGGGGAGTACCTTTATCCGCTTGTAACATCAGGAAATCGGTGATGGCCTTTCGCTGTTCGTAAAGGCGGTCTAACATGTGTAGGGTTGAATTCCACCTTGTTGCAACGTCGCAGATCAGGCGATGCTGTGGAATTCCGTTCTGCCGCTGCAGCTCAAGGAGGGTGTGCTTTGCGGTGTAGGAATGGCTGAAATGCATGCAAAGTTTACGTGACATTTTAAGGATGTCTTGCAGTGGGATGGTGGATTTTAGGAACCGCTTGACAACCAGATTGAACACATGAGCCATGCATGGCGCATGGCACAACCTTCCTTGACGCAGAGCAGACACCATGTTCTTTCCGTTGTCGGTCAACATGGTTCCGATTTTGAGTTTGCGCGGAGACAGCCATCTGTCGATTTCTCTGTTCATTACACTGAGAAGTTCCTCCCCTGTGTGACTACGTTCGCCAAGGCATACCAGGTGCAGCACAGCGTGACACCGTTGCGCCCTGCACATGTGATATGCCGGTCGGGTAACGGGACTTGGCACGGGGGTGGCGGCTGAGGACACGAAGGAAGAAGAGGTGGTAGAGGCGGACATGTTTTGTGGACCAAGGACGTGCAAACGTGGAGGCAAAAGCGGCGTGACCTGTCCAAGTTGCTGGTGCGGCTGTGACGGCACCACGTTCACCCAGTGGGCCGTAAATGACATGTACTGTCCCTGACCGTAGTTACAGCTCCACACGTCGGCGCTGCCGTGCACTTTGGCAGAGACAAACATGCTTAAAGACTGGCCCACCATCTCTTCTACATGTGAATGCAGGGCTGGCACTGCCTTTTTGGCGAAGAAATGACGGCTTGGCACTCTCCACCGCGGCGCGGCACAAGCCATCATTTCTCGGAAAGGTGCTGAGTCCACCACTTGGAAAGGGAGGGACTGCAGCACCAGCAACTTGGACAGGAGGACGTTCAGCTTTTGCACCGTCGGGTGCGTGCTCGCAAACTGTTGTCTCTTGGAAACGGATTCCAAGAAAGACTGCTGACGGAATCCGTGAACAGGAGTAGCAGGAGAAGGAGCATCTGAACGAGCGGAAGATGGCAACGAGCGACAACTCCCCTCAGCAGAGGTGTTGGAGCCTTGACTGGCTGATAGAGGGCGATTGACGTCGGGTGACGGAGCAAGTAACGGAGCGGGTGATGGAGCGGGGGCTGGGGCGGGCAGAACCGCCGTATCTTTATCACGGTTTTCCCAGGCCACCAAATGGCGACGCTGCATATGCTGCCGCAACGCTGTAGTCCCAACATGGGCCCCCTGGCCACGCTTGACTTTCTGGCCGCATAGTCGACATACGGCTACGTTTACTTCCTTGGGCGGCTTGACAAAAAATTGCCACACCGCCGAGTAGGAAACTTTGCCCCCGATACTCCTCACTGGCTGACTGCTGCTTCCTCCGTGCACACCGGCACCACTACTGGCCGTGGTGGTAGGCTGCAGTGGAGCTGGTGCTGTACTCCGTGGCCGTTGGCCTCCACTGACACTGCTGCGACCCTGCTGCCTCCTGGGCAACCCACCAACTGTTTTGCTCGCTGCCAAGCTGCCACCCTCTTCTCCTGATGATGCGGAAGCAATAGCCTGATGACGACGAGGCTGCCAAGTGCGATCAGCCTCCTCATCATCAATTAGGGTCTCCGCCTCACTACTAGCCCCCTCGGCTGCGTGTGGGTCAGGATACAGACCTGAGTCTAGACCGGCTACCGAGCCACTCTCCTCGCCACTACTTCTTCGCCTGGCTGCTGAAGAGGCGGATGTCTCCCCCCGTTCCTGACCGCCCTCTGTTTGCTCTTCCTCACTGTACAGTGGGGCTGAGCCCACTGCATGCGATACTTCGCTTGGTGAGGGAACACCAAAGGACAGGGGCAGGTAGAGGACACGTGATTTCAGTGGGCTTGGTCCCGGGCCATGCCAACTAACGGTTGTGTCTGACGTACCCACCGACCGTTGGCTGTAGGTGTCAGAGGTGACCTGGGAAGAGGAAGACGACCGAGCCAACCAATCAATGACGGCAGGGTTGTCGGTGGAGACACGACCGCTGGATGACACCGGGAGCACTGGCCTCTGGCTGCGAATAGTGCTGCCTCGACCCCTTCCTCTGCTGCCACGTCTGCTCGCTCCTAAAACATTGCCTCCTCTGCCACTCCTCTGCATGTTGTCTGACATACTCTTTAATTAAATGATTCTGTGTCCCTGAGTAACAATTCTGTGTCTGTCCCTGAGTAACAATTCTGTGTCCCTGAGTAACGTTTCTGTGGCCCTAAGTAACAGTTCTGTGGCCCTCAGTAACAATTCTGTGTCCCTCAGTAACAATTCTGTGTCCCTCAGTAACAATTCTGTGTCCCTCAGTAACAATTCTGTGTCTGTCCCTGAGTAACAGTTCTGTGTCCCTGAGTAACAATTCTGTGTCCCTCAGTAACAATTCTGTGTCCCTGAGTAACAATTCTGTGTCCCTGAGTAACAATTCTGTGTCCCTCAGTAACAATTCTGTGTCCCTGAGTAACAATTCTGTGTCTGTCCCTGAGTAACAATTCTGTGTCTGTCCCTGAGTAACGTTTCTGTGGCCCTAAGTAACGTTTCTGTGGCCCTAAGTAACGGTTCTGTGGCCCTCAGTAACAAATCTGTGTCCCTCAGTAACAATTCTGTGTCTGTCCCTGAGTAACAATTCTGTGTCCCTAAGTAACAATTCTGTGGCCCTAAGTAAAGTTTCTGTGGCCCTAAGTAACGTTTCTGTGGCCCTAAGTAACGTTTCTGTGGCCCTAAGTAACGTTTCTGTGGCCCTCAGTAACAAATCTGTGTCCCTCAGTAACAATTCTGTGTCTGTCCCTAAGTAACAATTCTGTGGCCCTAAGTAACGTTTCTGTGGCCCTAAGTAACGGTTCTGTGGCCCTCAGTAACAATTCTGTGTCCCTCAATAACAATTCTGTGTCCCTCAATAACAATTCTGTGTCTGTCCCTAAGTAACAATTCTGTGGCCCTAAGTAACGGTTCTGTGGCCCTCAGTAACAAATCTGTGTCCCTCAGTAACAATTCTGTGTCTGTCCCTGAGTAACAATTCTGTGTCCCTAAGTAACAATTCTGTGGCCCTAGGTAAATTTTCTGTGGCCCTAAGTAACGTTTCTGTGGCCCTAAGTAACGATTCTGTGGCCCTAAGTAACGTTTCTGTGGCCCTAAGTAACGTTTCTGTGGCCCTCAGTAACAAATCTGTGTCCCTCAGTAACAATTCTGTGTCTGTCCCTAAGTAACAATTCTGTGGCCCTAAGTAACGTTTCTGTGGCCCTAAGTAACGGTTCTGTGGCCCTCAGTAACAATTCTGTGTCCCTCAATAACAATTCTGTGTCTGTCCCTAAGTAACAATTCTGTGGCCCTAAGTAACGATTCTGTGACCCTCAGTAACAAATCTGTGACCCTCAGTAACAAATCTGTGTCCCTCAGTAACAATTCTGTGTCTGTCCCTAAGTAACAATTCTGTGGCCCTAAGTAACGTTTCTGTGGCCCTAAGTAACGGTTCTGTGGCCCTCAGTAACAATTCTGTGTCCCTCAATAACAATTCTGTGTCTGTCCCTAAGTAACAATTCTGTGGCCCTAAGTAACGTTTCTGTGGCCCTAAGTAACGATTCTGTGGCCCTCAGTAACAAATCTGTGTCCCTCAGTAACAATTCTGTGTCTGTCCCTAAGTAACAATTCTGTGGCCCTAAGTAACGATTCTGTGGCCCTAAGTAACAAATCTGTGTCCCTCAGTAACAATTCTGTCTGTCCCTAAGTAACGTTTCTGTGGCCCTAAGTAACGTTTCTGTGGCCCTAAGTAACGATTCTGTGGCCCTCAGTAACAAATCTGTGTCCCTCAGTAACAATTCTGTGTCTGTCCCTAAGTAACAATTCTGTGGCCCTAAGTAACGTTTCTGTGGCCCTAAGTAACGATTCTGTGGCCCTCAGTAACAATTCTGTATCCCTCAGTAACAATTCTGTCTGTCCCTGAGTAACAATTTTGTGTCCCTAAGTAACGTTTCTGTGGCCCTAAGTAACGATTCTGTGGCCCTAAGTAACGATTCTGTGGCCCTAAGTAACGTTTCTGTGGCCCTAAGTAATGTTTCTGTGGCCCTCAGTAACAATTCTGTGTCCCTCAATAACAATTCTGTGTCTGTCCCTAAGTAACAATTCTGTGGCCCTAAGTAACGTTTCTGTGGCCCTAAGTAACGATTCTGTGGCCCTCAGTAACAAATCTGTGTCCCTCAGTAACAATTCTGTGTCTGTCCCTAAGTAACAATTCTGTGGCCCTAAGTAACGTTTCTGTGGCCCTAAGTAACGTTTCTGTGGCCCTAAGTAACGATTCTGTGGCCCTAAGTAATGATTCTGTGGCCCTAAGTAACGTTTCTGTGGCCCTAAGTAACATTTCTGTGGCCCTTAGTAACAATTCTGTGTCTGTCCCTAAGTAACAATTCTGTGGCCCTAAGTAACGTTTCTGTGGCCCTAAGTAACGTTTCTGTGGCCCTCAGTAACAATTCTGTGTCCCTCAATAACAATTCTGTGGCCCTAAGTAACGATTCTGTGGCCCTCAGTAACAAATCTGTGTCCCTCAGTAACAATTCTGTGTCTGTCCCTAAGTAACAATTCTGTGGCCCTAAGTAACGTTTCTGTGGCCCTAAGTAACGATTCTGTGGCCCTCAGTAACAATTCTGTATCCCTCAGTAACAATTCTGTCTGTCCCTGAGTAACAATTCTGTGTCCCTAAGTAACGTTTCTGTGGCCCTAAGTAACGATTCTGTGGCCCTAAGTAACGTTTCTGTGGCCCTAAGTAACGTTTCTGTGGCCCTCAGTAACAATTCTGTGTCCCTCAATAACAATTCTGTGTCTGTCCCTAAGTAACAATTCTGTGTCCCTAAGTAACGTTTCTGTGGCCCTAAGTAACGTTTCTGTGGCCCTAAGTAACGATTCTGTGGCCCTAAGTAACGATTCTGTGGCCCTAAGTAACGTTTCTGTGGCCCTAAGTAACATTTCTGTGTCCCTCAATAACAATTCTGTGTCCCTCAATAACAATTCTGTGTCTGTCCCTAAGTAACAATTCTGTGGCCCTAAGTAACGGTTCTGTGGCCCTCAGTAACAAATCTGTGTCCCTCAGTAACAATTCTGTGTCTGTCCCTGAGTAACAATTCTGTGTCCCTAAGTAACAATTCTGTGGCCCTAGGTAAATTTTCTGTGGCCCTAAGTAACGTTTCTGTGGCCCTAAGTAACGATTCTGTGGCCCTAAGTAACGTTTCTGTGGCCCTAAGTAACGTTTCTGTGGCCCTCAGTAACAAATCTGTGTCCCTCAGTAACAATTCTGTGTCTGTCCCTAAGTAACAATTCTGTGGCCCTAAGTAACGTTTCTGTGGCCCTAAGTAACGGTTCTGTGGCCCTCAGTAACAATTCTGTGTCCCTCAATAACAATTCTGTGTCTGTCCCTAAGTAACAATTCTGTGGCCCTAAGTAACGATTCTGTGACCCTCAGTAACAAATCTGTGTCCCTCAGTAACAATTCTGTGTCTGTCCCTAAGTAACAATTCTGTGGCCCTAAGTAACGTTTCTGTGGCCCTAAGTAACGGTTCTGTGGCCCTCAGTAACAATTCTGTGTCCCTCAATAACAATTCTGTGTCTGTCCCTAAGTAACAATTCTGTGGCCCTAAGTAACGTTTCTGTGGCCCTAAGTAACGATTCTGTGGCCCTCAGTAACAAATCTGTGTCCCTCAGTAACAATTCTGTGTCTGTCCCTAAGTAACAATTCTGTGGCCCTAAGTAACGATTCTGTGGCCCTAAGTAACAAATCTGTGTCCCTCAGTAACAATTCTGTCTGTCCCTAAGTAACGTTTCTGTGGCCCTAAGTAACGTTTCTGTGGCCCTAAGTAACGATTCTGTGGCCCTCAGTAACAAATCTGTGTCCCTCAGTAACAATTCTGTGTCTGTCCCTAAGTAACAATTCTGTGGCCCTAAGTAACGTTTCTGTGGCCCTAAGTAACGATTCTGTGGCCCTCAGTAACAATTCTGTATCCCTCAGTAACAATTCTGTCTGTCCCTGAGTAACAATTTTGTGTCCCTAAGTAACGTTTCTGTGGCCCTAAGTAACGATTCTGTGGCCCTAAGTAACAATTCTGTGGCCCTAAGTAACGTTTCTGTGGCCCTAAGTAATGTTTCTGTGGCCCTCAGTAACAATTCTGTGTCCCTCAATAACAATTCTGTGTCTGTCCCTAAGTAACAATTCTGTGGCCCTAAGTAACGTTTCTGTGGCCCTAAGTAACGATTCTGTGGCCCTCAGTAACAAATCTGTGTCCCTCAGTAACAATTCTGTGTCTGTCCCTAAGTAACAATTCTGTGGCCCTAAGTAACGTTTCTGTGGCCCTAAGTAACGTTTCTGTGGCCCTAAGTAACGATTCTGTGGCCCTAAGTAATGATTCTGTGGCCCTAAGTAACGTTTCTGTGGCCCTAAGTAACATTTCTGTGGCCCTTAGTAACAATTCTGTGTCTGTCCCTAAGTAACAATTCTGTGGCCCTAAGTAACGTTTCTGTGGCCCTAAGTAACGTTTCTGTGGCCCTCAGTAACAATTCTGTGTCCCTCAATAACAATTCTGTGGCCCTAAGTAACGATTCTGTGGCCCTCAGTAACAAATCTGTGTCCCTCAGTAACAATTCTGTGTCTGTCCCTAAGTAACAATTCTGTGGCCCTAAGTAACGTTTCTGTGGCCCTAAGTAACGATTCTGTGGCCCTCAGTAACAATTCTGTATCCCTCAGTAACAATTCTGTCTGTCCCTGAGTAACAATTCTGTGTCCCTAAGTAACGTTTCTGTGGCCCTAAGTAACGATTCTGTGGCCCTAAGTAACGTTTCTGTGGCCCTAAGTAACGTTTCTGTGGCCCTCAGTAACAATTCTGTGTCCCTCAATAACAATTCTGTGTCTGTCCCTAAGTAACAATTCTGTGTCCCTAAGTAACGTTTCTGTGGCCCTAAGTAACGTTTCTGTGGCCCTAAGTAACGATTCTGTGGCCCTAAGTAACGATTCTGTGGCCCTAAGTAACGTTTCTGTGGCCCTAAGTAACATTTCTGTGACCCTTAGTAACAATTCTGTGTCTGTCCCTAAGTAACAATTTTGTGGCCCTAAGTAACGTTTCTGTGGCCCTAAGTAACGTTTCTGTGGCCCTCAGTAACAATTCTGTGTCCCTCAATAACAATTCTGTGTCTGTCCCTAAGTAACAATTCTGTGGCCCTAAGTAACGATTCTGTGGCCCTCAGTAACAAATCTGTGTCCCTCAGTAACAATTCTGTGTCTGTCCCTAAGTAACAATTTTGTGGCCCTAAGTAACGTTTCTGTGGCCCTAAGTAACGTTTCTGTGGCCCTCAGTAACAATTCTGTGTCCCTCGATAACAATTCTGTGTCTGTCCCTAAGTAACAATTCTGTGGCCCTAAGTAACGATTCTGTGGCCCTCAGTAACAAATCTGTGTCCCTCAGTAACAATTCTGTGTCTGTCCCTAAGTAACAATTCTGTGGCCCTAAGTAACGTTTCTGTGGCCCTAAGTAACGGTTCTGTGGCCCTCAGTAACAATTCTGTGTCCCTCAGTAACAATTCTGTGTCTGTCCCTAAGTAACAATTCTGTGGCCCTAAGTAACGATTCTGTGGCCCTCAGTAACAAATCTGTGTCCCTCAGTAACAATTCTGTGTCTGTCCCTAAGTAACAATTCTGTGGCCCTAAGTAACGTTTCTGTGGCCCTAAGTAACGATTCTGTGGCCCTCAGTAACAATTCTGTATCCCTCAGTAACAATTCTGTCTGTCCCTGAGTAACAATTCTGTGTCCCTAAGTAACGATTCTGTGGCCCTAACAAACGATTCTGTGGCCCTAAGTAAACGTTTCTGTGGCCCTATGTAACGTTTCTATGGCCCTAAGTAACGATTCTGTGGCCCTACCTAACGTTTCTCTGTCCCTAACTCTCTCCCTGCATACAGCCAGGTCTGCCTCTGTTGAATGACTGGAGGCAAATGGAGAATTCTATTTATAGAATTTATAGCTCGACCATTACACTGTGCTGGCTGACTGGCTGCTGATTGGCTAATGCGATCACATGTCATGAATGAATGCATTATGGGTCAGCGCGCCTTGTCTGCGCGCCTTCCCAGACATCCCCGCTCCGTCGCCGCACATGTCGCCGCCATTTTAGGAAAAATTTTGATTCGCGCATCCGAAGTCTGCTTATTTTCGGATTCGAGGCGAATCGAAATTTTCCTAATATTCGAAACGAATTCCACTTCGCCTACTTCGATTCGCTCATCTCTAGTGACCGTAGTAGTTGTGAGGGGACAGGATCCAGGGGGCAGGTAGTGAGACGGGCTTCTGAGAAAACCTTAGTGACCTCTTCAGTAGTAGCAACGTCAAAAGAGGAAAGGGTTGAGGGAGGTTTAGTGTAAGGTATTCTAAGTGGGATGGATGTCTGTGCAGTGGTGATGCCCCTACGAATTGCATCAATCTTGTTTTTGAAATGATTTGCAATCTCGTGAGCAGTGAGTGAGGTACTGGGTGGAGGTTGAGAAAGTAGAGAGTTAAAAGTAGAGAAGAGACTACGAGGACTGGATGACAAGGTATTAATAAGAGTGACAAAGTAGGTGTCATGGTCTATGTCAGGTTCAGAGACCAGTTGCTACAGCAGTGTAAGGCTTACCTGAAACCAGCAGGGTTGGTACACCAGCGGATCACCCTGGGAATGACGCAGGCTCACCTGAGGTGTGGGGTCTAAGTATTAACCAGTTTTCTCCAGAGCTCCTAATGGTGGAGATGGATTTGGCTGCGTGCTAATACCAGGTCGCAGATCTCAGGATCACCCCACAAGGGAATGAGCAAGCTGGAAACCAAAAGCGGTTCAAACAGATTAGGGATCAAACAGAAGCGGAGTCACTCACAAGCCAAGGGTCGGTCACAAATGGTAGTAGATAGGATGAGGCAGAATCGTAGTCAGTAGCAAGCCAAAGGTCGGTAACAAAGATGTAGACAGCAGCAGGAACAGTAAGCGGAATATTGGCTGGGAAGGCACAATAATCTGGCAAGGAGGAAGTATATGGACATGGCTTTTATAGGAAGTTCATGGGAGGAGCAAGGAGTTCAAGATTCAAGACAAACAGGGCCAAGACAGGATCATCCAAAGAATAGTCAAGGGAGCTGTCCAGCATTCCAGGTGGCTCAGTGAGAAGAAACATTGCCTCTTACTGCAGAAGACCCAGTTTCAATCCCAGGCTCTGACAGTAGGCTTGTGTGGCAGCATGGAGGGAGGAATTGTATGTTAAGAATGCAGCTTTATACAAGACGAATGCTTGTTGAGATTTGGTTTTATGCCACAATCGCTCCAGCGCACGACTATGTCGTTTAAGATTTCTGGTGTCATCAGTCTGCCAAGGTTGTAATGGTTGGGGCCTGATGCTTCGTGTTGTTAGAGGAGCAAGTGAGTCTAATGTGGATGAAAGCGAACTGTTGTAGACAGCAGTGGCCAGGTCAGGGCAGGACAGGGGAGAGATTCTGTCATAGAGTTGGTCAGTTGCAGAGTGGAAAGGAGCAGGGTTCAAGTTGTGAAGGTTTCTGCAGGTAATTGTTTGCTGCTTGGAGGAATAGGTGTTTGAAGATGAGGAGACTGTGAAGGTGATGAGATTGTGATCAGAGAGAGGAAAGGGGGTGTTTGTGAGGTTGTAGGGAGTGCAAAGATGGGAGAAAACAAGGTCTAATGTATTCCCATCAGAGTGAGTGAAGGACTGTATACATTGTGCTAATGCAAAAGATGAGGTTATGTTGAAGAGTTGGGTTGTAGCTGGGTTGTTGACATTAATAGGGATGTTAAAATCTCTGAGAATGATAGTGGGTATTTCAGAGGAGAGAAAGTAGGGTGACCAGGTGGAGAAATCATCAAGAAAGTGTGACACTGGTCCAGGAGGCTGATAGATCAATGCAATCCTCAGAGAAATGGGAGAAAACAGCCGGATGCAGTGAGTCTCGAAAGAAGAGAAGGATAGAGAGGGAGGGTTAGGGAGGACTTGAAAGGTGTTGAGTGGAGATAGAAGCAAACCAACCCCACCTCCTTTCCGACCACTGGGTCTTGGTGAGTGGGTCCAGAGGAGGCCTCCATAGGAAAGTGCTGCGGGAGAAGAAGAATATGCTGCTTGAAGCCAGGTTTCTGTAATTGCAAGTAGGTTAAGGGAGCGGGAGACAAAAAGGTCATGGACAGAGTTGAGCTTATTGCAGACAGAGCAGGCATTCCATAGCGCACATGAAAAAGGGAGGGTGGTTTTTGGGAGCATGGGGACTGATATTAGATTGAGGGGATTGCGGCTATTCCCGGAAGAAAGAGGACGCCTGGTGTGGGGGTGAGATACTGGAGGACCAGGGTTTGGGGAGATATCCCCAGAGGTTAGGAGAAGAAGAAGGGTGAGGAATGTAACATGGGAGCAGGATGTACAGGAGTGTACATGCCTTCCAGGCCTGATAATCAAGTCTTTAAATCTTTTCAGCAATGACAATCAGAATTCTCTCTTGATAAGAGATTTTGTTTATGAATATCTTCAATCAGACATGCCTTCTTGACCCAGAATGGCTTTCTTAGCTTTTCATTTATAGATACTCCACTATTTGATAACATTTTTAAGACAAATGATTCAAGGGGGATTATTTCCCATTCATTTACTGTGGTGCTGTCCTAAACTTAAGCAGTATTGAATTGAAGTTATATATATCATTAATAATGTAACAGGCCTTTCACTTAGTGTAGACCCCTTGACATGTATTTTCAGATATCTTGACACTTTTCCTTTAGACGAGTATAAATTTCTGGCAGTCTCTAGGTCACTTTTTGCTGCTCATAGAATGATTGCTATTAAATGGGTTTCACCCTCCCCCTACAGCAGTAGAATGATTACAGGAACTGAAAAGTTGTACTGTATACAAAAAGCATACATACATCTTATCTAATGCTATGCCTAAATTTGATTGTATATTGAAATGCTGGTTAGACTCTATATACTTGCATGCTTTGTAATCTTCAGGTATCATTTGTATTCTGTGCCTATATATATCCACCTGGGAGGTACAGGGGTTTTTTTTTAATGTTTTTTATCTGTTAGGTTAATATGTTATGTTTAAGTGGGTATATTATGTTTGTAAATCTCATTAATAAAATCTGATAAGAAAAAGAAAACAATTACTGTGCCAATAGTTTCCAGAGCATAAAGAATCAGTGAGCAGAGGGTTGTTTTTTTTTCAGGTGCTGTACATGAAGCAAAGATTAAATGAAGTACTCATATATGTTGAGTATTTAGATGCAAAAACATGTCATGATATATGTATTCATGGAGATGAATCATCCCCTGAATGAATGCTAGTTACTGCACAGTTATATTATGTGAGAAAAACAACCTGGTTGCCTCCATTATATACATTTATATAATCCTTTGAGGAAGCCTGTCATTAGAAAGGTAAATTGGAAACAAACAACAAACAAAAAAATGAACGAAGTAGACTTTTAAAACACCCACTCAATCATATATAAAAGCAATTTATTTTATTGATATCTGCATAAAAACATATTTTACAATTTAAAATATGTAATCAGTAATCAGGGTGCATTCCCATACAATGTCACATGACTAGGCCAAGGGGTATGTTGCACTCCCAGCTTGCAACACAATTTATTGGTATAAACTGAGGTAGTACAGTACTTTCCACATGTATGGTTAATATACAAACATTACATCTACCCTCCTGTTAACAAAAATAACATCTACAACTTGTTAACGGGGGGTGGGACTATCCTATATCTCAATACGTTCCCTGGAAGTTCTGCTTCTCCAGGAGGCCGGATGAGAAGTATTTAGTCTGAATTAAAACACCCCACATAAGAACATATTACATAGTGTATATAACATCCATTAACCATACCACAATGTTCTAAATACCATGGCACACATGCAAAAAAATCCTGTATACAGAATATATACATGTAGTATATTTAATGTGCTGGAATGATGTACCATCATCAAACTGTCCAACAGACGAGTACTGAAGCCATCTGGATGAAAAAAGAAGGACACAATAGGGGGGACCAACAATTGTATATAAATAAACTTTACTATCTAGAAGTAAAAATAATACAGAAGATACAACTATACATATAGGAGGAACCCTCCATTCAGATAATACTAGTATGCCCAGAGGTACAGTACATCAAAATGGCCCACCTGAAAATATATCTGTACTTCAAAGGTGGAAGCCATCCATCTCGGCAAGGATATATCAGATATTGCGAAAGGCATCTAGTATCAATGAAAGTGCTGCAACATATGTCACTTCATGAGAGCGGTATCCACCAAAGCAAGAAACGAAGGGAGTAACCAAAGTATCAAAACCCTAGTGCTCCTAGCTAGTAAGATCACAAAATGATGCACCAGAATACTAACCCGCATAGCCGAGCAGAAATCACCAAGTAGTGCAAACTTTTCATTGGTGGTGCAGGCGTAACCAAATATTGAAGTTGGCAAGATGTGGATTGTGACCATGCATGCACAAAAATACAGGACCACACATGCGCGGTATGGAGTTGTGACTCTTGGAGAATGGGCAGCAAGGACGTGCCAGTATGACAGCCAGCCTGTCCCACCTCCCCACTCACACACATTTGCAACCAGGCTACAAATAATAGACAACTACAAAGATGGGTAGGCAAAAACCAACATGTGGTAAACCAAGTCACAATACAGTAATAAATTCCGTCAAATCCTGCACAGATTCCACCATATTGTAGCCATGCCATTGCAACTACATAGTATAGATGGACTAGCCATATTGCATAATACACACTACCAAGGATTTACATACAGCGGGTGAAATAAGTATTGAACACGTCATCATTTTTCTAGGTAAATATATGTCTAAAGGTGCTATTGACATTAAATTTCACCACATGTCGGTAACAACCCCTGTAATCCATACATACAAAGAAAACAAAACAAATAAGTTCAGAAATTAGGTTATGTGTAATAACAGTGAATGACACAGGGAAAAAGTATTGAACACGTGAAGAAAGGGAGGTGGAAAAAGGCATGGAAAGCCAAGACACCAGCTGAAATCTGTCAGTAATTAGAAAGCAATCCTGCCCCATGTCAGTGCAAATTAATATCAACTGGTTCAGTCTCAACTAATGACCTATAAAAAGGTATCTCATTACAAAGATGTCACACAAGAAACATCTCATGATGCATAAAAGCAAAGAGCTCTCGCAAGACTTTCGCAACCTTATTGTTGCAAAACATACTGATGGCATTGGTTACAGAAGGATTTCTAAACTTCTGAATATTCCAGTGAGCACTGTTGGGGCCATAATCTGCAAGTGAAAAGAACATAATTTCACCATAAACTGGCACCAAAAGAATTATTAGAAGAGTTGTCCACAAACCAAGGACCACTTGTGGAGAGCTTCAGAAAGACCTGGAATTAGCAGGTACAAGTGTTTCAAAGAAAACAATAAGTATGTACTCAATAGCCATGGCCTGTATGCACACTAACCATGCAAGGATCCATTGCTGAAGAAAAAGCATGTTGAAGCTTGTTTAAAGTTTTCTGCATAACATTTAGACAAGCCTATGAAATACTGGGAGAATATAGTCTGGTCAGATGAGACCAAAATTTAACTCTTTGGATGCCATAATACGCACCATATTTGGAGGAAAAATGGCACTGCACATCACCCCAAAAACACCATACCACCAATGAAATTTGGAGGTGAGAACACCATGGGATGGGGCTGTTTTTCACCATATAGTAATGGCGAACTTCATATCATTGAAGGAAGGATGAATGGAAAAATGTACCAAGACATTCTTGATAAAAATCTACCAGGATGACGAAGATGAAACGAGGGTGGACATTTCAGCTAGACAATGATCCCTAACACTAAGCCAAGGAAAATTGGTTTCAAAGAAAGAAGATAAAGCTGCTAGAATGGTGCAGCCAATTTCTTGACTTGAATCCAATAGAAAATCTATGAAAAGAACTAAAGATTAGAGTTCATAGAAGAGGTCCACGGAACCTTCATGATTTGAAGACTGTGTGGAAGAATGGGCCAAAATCTTACCTGAGCAATGCATGTGACTAGTTTCTCCATACAGGAGGCATCTTGAAGCTGTCATTACCAACAAAGGATTTTGTACAAAGTATTAAATAAATTTCAGTTGTCATTCTATTTTATTACACATAACTTAATTTCTGCACTTGTTTTGGTTTCTTTGTATGTATGGACTTCATGGGTTGTTACCAACATGTGAAAATTTCATGTCAATAGCACCTTTAGAAATATAGTTACCGAGAAAAACGTGACACGTTCAATACTTATTTTACCCGCTGTATATAGCTATTGATACAAGGAGAATCACTAAGTGACCTGATCCAGAAAATGCTAGATGCATTTCCCCCATTCTTCTGGGTTTAAAAAAATTCTGAATCACTGATGTGGAACTGAGAGCAACTGAAGTTAACATAAAATTAGAACTTCTGATCCACATGCTTGTTCTGTGTCAATAAGTATTAAAGCCAGAGGATCAGCATGACAACCAGGCAACTAGCATGTAATATACACACTCATTGATAGAAGATACACTTTATTACTTTGCACTATCTTTGCACCATTTATTTAAGGTTGTATTGCTGAGAATGATGGTGGAGATCTAATTCCGAGCTCAGGCTACCATTCTTTCAATCATAATTACTACATGTCAGCTGAATGCATCAGTGCAGACACCAGAACATTTATCATAGCAGATTACACTGTACATTGAGAAATATGAATTTTAAAAATTCTTTTCTTTAATTCTAGTTCTTATGGCTTATCTACCAATCTTTTGGCATCAGTACATTTTCTGCTGCTTCTTTATTATTTAATCTAGCATAACCTTTTTCTATTGACCTTTTGCTATCACCTTTCTGAGTAAATTCAGCTACTAAATTGTTCTAAGATGCCCTTCATTCCCTTTATGTTAATCACCTACTGCTGACCTCCATTGTCCCCTGATTGAACTTGTATATCGCCAGCCTTGTACTTAACCTCTGTACAAATCTGCAGTGACCTCTTCCAACCTCTTTTGATAAAGTCTATTTTTCTTTCTACTTTTGTCCAGTCTCTACTATAATTATATCCATATAAGTGTTGTAATTTGGTATATTTTTCCATTACAATGAAATGAATTTCAAAATTACTTTTCATCCAGTAATCATTTTTGTGTCCTGTAGGAGAATGAACCAACATTGAAGCAAACAAGTGTGTTATTAAGCCAGGAAAAACTGTGTGCTAGACATCTAATAGACATCTCTAATGCCTAGTACACATGATCAGAAAATCAGATGAAAAATCCCGTTTCAAAGCAATTGTCTGATATCTGATAGTCTGATCGTTAGTACACAGCTTTTGAGAGCCAATCACGACAGTTTATGCTAAATTTTGCGAAGGGACAAACATGAAAATTGTTCTTATACCATAACAGAATGTACAATTTTCGTATAACCACTTTACAACCGCGCTATAGCCGAAAGACAGCTACAGCGCGGTTGTCCAGTTCTGGGAGGGCGTCATATAATGTCCCCCCAAAACGCCTGTCCCCCATCCTACGGACACAGCTGATCACATGACTAGGTAAAAGGCCAATCACAGAAGCCTTTTACCACGTGATCAGCTGTGTCCAATGACACAGCAGATAACAGAGTAAATACAGCTGCCAGTTATCTGCAGCACTTTCCACATGCTGTCACAGCGTGAGGAAAGTACTGTCGATAACCGGCAAATGTCACAGAGCAGATCTGCACTGATAAGCAGGGCACTGATGATAAGTGTAATGATCATCAGTGCCCAGCAGTGCCACCCACTAGTACATGACAGCCATTTTTGTTTTTCATGAGCAATGATCCCCCCCCCTCCTGAAAACTGTAATTTGTAGCTGTTACTTTTAACAAACTTCAAAAGAACCTCTTATCTTAATTAAAACACAAATAGACTCAGCTTGCAGACCTGTCCAGGGCTGTAAACAGCTAATTAGTCTTGTCAGGAAGTCTGTTTCCACGAACCATGGAAAACACTTTCTTCTGCCCTACTGTAAAACAATAATAACTCAGTCAAGCAGTCACACAAGACCTGTAAGCCCATTAAGGCTCTAGGAATGCAGAGCGTGCCATAAAACGTCTATTCCACATGTAACAATTCCACATAGGATTCAACAGGAATAGGGCACATTAATATTAGGTATATATTTGAATAGGGAATATCATACCGAACAAATCAAGGTCATACATGACTATGTTAGCATATAGGAAAGGGAAGAAAGCAGTCTCTTCCCTCCTGGCTGACATGGTGTGCTGTGTTTGGTATCCCTGGGTTTTAAATATAATTCTGAATAATAATCTGCCAGTTACTAGAATACCACTTGCACATATTGGAAGTTGTTAATATTAGTAAGAAACTGTAGTTGTGACTTGGTGATACATTTGCTGACCTTCCAGCACCCATCCCCTAAATCAGATGATTGGTCAGCTGTTCTCGGGTGACACCCCTTTAATATCATAGAAAAGGAACTGACCGGATCTAGCATTGAGCTCTCGTTTAATATCAAGCAAGGAACATCTTAACGTGAGAGCCAAGGCAACGTTTTTGCTTGGACAATTGGACTTTTCAAATATTCTGCCTTATTCACTCCTTTCTTTTATCTCTCTGTTGCTTTATTGTTCTTTTTATGTCTTTTTAACATCCCTTTCTGTAAATATTTTAATTGCACAATTTGACCTTTTCATTAATAAACCCTATTTTGAAAAGTGTTAAAATGGTCTCTAAGGCTTTTAATGCAAACTAAAGAATCCCTGTCTCTTGAAGAGTGCTACTGTATGTAATATATGAATATATACTGTCTGTGGTGACAGTGTATGTTACAGACATTTATTGTTCAAATTTGTTCTTGCTAACATTGTGAAGGGTTGATAGCTTTGGGCCTATCTGGTGGCAGTTTGGAGTTTGAAGGGTTAATTGCATAATTAATGAACCCAGTGACAATCGCTCTCAGGTTGCTGGCAAATAGATTGTGGTCCCGCGAGCTGGAAAATCTTTGCGCAGGGTGCTGCTGAGAGTTGCATTGTTACGCAAATGACAGTGCAGTGTGAGATTGTCTGGTCCTTTGTCACTAGTTGATGAGAAGGGCAGGGGTCAGGCACCACGTTCATCACAGTGCCCATCAGTGCTGCCTATCAGTGCAGCCTCATCAACGAACATCAGTGAAGGAGACGTTCTCTTTTTTTGTTTATAGTGCAAAAAATAAAAACCCCAGTTGTGATTAAATACCACCAAAAGAAAGCTCTATTTTTGTGAAAAAGTTTTATAAAATATGTAAAAAATATGTATGGTGTATGGATGCAAATCTACTTCTTCCTTTTTACACCAATGAAGATGAAAATTGAAATAAAAATAAAAAATAAAGAATTAGTGTGTATATCTAGCAATATATATATATATATATATATATATATATATAAAAAGTGTACCGCGCTCCTTGCTTCCATAGCGTGAAGATCTACTGCATCCTCTTTGCTTTAATAAAAATATATGTCAATGCAAGAAATCCCTACACAAAATGTGAATCTCAGCGCAAATATCCAACTTTAAAATAATGTGTTAATGCGGATCCACCGCTTCCTCTTTGTACCAATAAACCAAAATATATACTTGACACTTTATACACTATTGATCCAAAGTAAGTGCCAAAATTAATACAAAGTACTCCGTGCTCATGTGCAGATCCTCCACCTCCTCGTTCCACGGATATCTTATTTGTGCACTTCGCCAAGTGTGCCCGCATTTACCAGAAGAAGTGGACTGCTATATAGCTAGAGAAGTCAAGTAAGTTTATGAGATGTTATCAAAGGCAGTGGTAGAGCTTCCAAATGGATCTTTCTCTCGTATAATTCCTCCGCTTTCGTCCTCCTCCAGCTGCAATATATCTCTCTTTTCCTCCGACAGATGGTTAGTGGCTCCATGTAAAGCAAAGGGAATAAAGGAAAGATCCCATTATAGTGCAGTATTACAGTTTGTTGAAAAAAAAAACCTATACAGAGATACACTCATACTTAAAACATAGTAAAACAGCATGAAGGATTACTGTACCAGGAAGTGCCACCACGGGTGCTCTTTGCAGGCCATATGCGACATCACTGGAAATTTGGACGCCTCTCAATGCGTTCCACCACACCTCTGTGCATCTTCAGGAAGAGTAGAGTGGAGTAAGTTGCATGGAATGCATGAGCTATTAAGGGACTCTTCAAGACCATTATTTTGGTGTCCTGCAAGTGTGTTTCTTGGAGGAGTATAATGTGTTTGTTTCTTGAGGCATCCAAAGATTAGGGAAAACTTTATCCTTGAATGCAGCCCGTGGACATTCAAAGATACAATATATAGTGTGCCCATTATAATGGAGTGTGAGCTCAGTTGGTACCATAGCATTTCAGAATATAACAATGAATAATGTTAACAACATCAGTGAGTAAACAACATCATGGCTGCCCCCACCCAGTCCACAAGAACGTGCTCGCAGGTTTAGACCTAAAGCTTGTACATCCAGTCCAGATTTTGACCAGAATGCAAAGGTAGTCTGATGAATATGTAGTTAGGGCTGGAATCACTATCCCTGTGTCCCCAGTGGGCTGATTTGACTTAGGCAATAGCTCCTGAAGGAGTATTAATGGTGATCACTTTATCTGGAAGCAGTGACCAGCTGTGGTCTAGTGGTGGGGCCCACTAATCTAAATAGGTAGACAGTTAAATACATGAGATTGTTGATCGGTGCATATTTGGAGGCTATGTAAGCAAACATTTAGAAGGAGGTTGAAGGATGGCCTTCCCTTCTGCAGGGCCTATGGAGTCCATGTGAGTACAATTGTTCACCTTGACAAGATAGTCACTGCTTTGATGTCTGTTTAACTGAGCCAATAATTTAGGCAGCATTAGATGCAAGGAGCAGAAGAATATGCTCAGTCTAGTTGAAATAGAGCAATCATTGTATGCATATACTGTAGG
Source organism: Staurois parvus (assembly GCF_062004578.1). Taxonomy (NCBI): domain Eukaryota; kingdom Metazoa; phylum Chordata; class Amphibia; order Anura; family Ranidae; genus Staurois; species Staurois parvus. Next base: position 7,194,306 of record NW_028318511.1, read on the forward strand.
TAAAGGGTTACTTGTTGAAGAGTGACTGGGGGTCTCAATTGTGTTCTATAGCATCCAGCTAGTGATTGGCCTCTTGTGGGGATGTGAAGAAGTGTGTTTTTTCAATATCTACAATTCTTAGTTTGGCAGCATAGAGCACAGGTGTCAAACTGGTGGCCCTCCAGCTGTTGCCAAACTACAAGTTCCATGAGGCATTGCAAGATTGACATTTACAAGCATGACTCCCAAAGGCAGAGGCATGATAGGACTTGTAGTTTGGCAGCATCTGGAAGGCCACCAGTTTGACACCCCTGGGATAGAGTATGCTGCAAACAATATTCCTGCCTTGATGCCTTTTCTTAATTGTAGCGAAAGTGGGTGTTTGATTTTGAGTGGAAGCATAGAAATCAGGGTAAACAGTTATAGTATTGCCATTATAGTTCATGTTCCGTAGGTTCCTGGCCTTAGTAAGGATGGTAATGTTGTAGTTAAAGTAAGGTTGCTTTTACACTGATTAGTTTTTCTTCCATTTTTGCATTAAAAATAATGGAATGACTAATAAATACTATGGAACTCTTCACTGGTCAGATGCGGGTCTGTTGCATTTTTCAAAGTCTTGGTTCATGTTTAGTGTGGTAAAAAAAGACTCACCAAAAACTCATCTCCCCAATTGACGGGAAACGCCCACAATCACATTTTGGTGCATTTTTTTAGTCACTTTTTTTCACAGGTGCAAATACAACAGTAATGCAGCAAAAACAAGGTAAAATGCTAGGGTGAAAGTAGCCTAGTGATAATGTCTCTAGGAAGTGCTCTAGGTGGAGGTGATCTTGCAGTGACTGTATGGGCCCTTTCAATTGCAAAGAGGATTGTTCACCCACTTTGTCCTTGTCACAAGCCAGTTTTCAATAAAAGATTCAGCATTTTCCCCCTCTGCACCCCCTGGGATATCCAATACCATATTATTATTTTTGTGTAAGTGGTCCTCCAGATCACATAGTTTGTTATGTTTTGTTTGGTGGTTCTAAGGTATGCATTAGTGGTAGGAATTGTGTTCTTTATACCTCCAATGGGTATAAAGGAGGCTTCACCAACTCGATTTCTGATTGCACTATTCCAGTGTGCTGGGTGAGTGTTCTCTGACATTTTTTGCCTCCCATGTCTGGGACATTGAGGACTGCTATGGTGTTAGTACCTTCTGTTCCTCCTGTACTAGGACTAAAGTCAGATCATTGGCACCATCTAGTCTCTGCACCCTGGCAAACTTAGCCAGTCTGTGTGCTGGGTTGTGGGCGTTACTCAACCCAATTTTCACCATTCTGGCAGTCATAAGGATGCAATACAGAATGAGAAGCACACCAATACATATTGCATGGATCAGGAACTGCAGGATGCTTGGTTGAATGGGTGAACAGCAAATCTATGGTCTGTTTTGAATGAAGAGGAAATGTCTTCCATCAATAACCTTCTACTAATGATGAGCAGTCACAAGTAGATGTAGGATGTTGGTGATTATTGTAACTATTTGGACTTAAAAAATTTCTATAGAGAAATAAGAGGATGTGTAGTCCAAAATTGTTCCAAAATGCTCTTTACTTGAGGCTTCAAGTGCCAATCACATTCAAGTGCCAATCACAATCAAGTGCCAAATCACATTTTAGCAGTAAAACAAATTTGAATGAACATGTTCTTTGTCAAGCTTGGCAAGGGTGAGGGTTCACATATACTTTAAGCCATTTTTCTTTTCCCTTCAACCATTCTTTACATTTGTTCAGCAGTAGATCTCATGGATGTCTTCTGCATCAAGGTTAGAATACACACTTCAGCTGTCAAGTCTGCTCAAACTCCACGTATTTGCTGACAGGCATCTGATGGTTCAGTGAGGTGAGGGGGAGCGGATGTCACTCGGAACAAACCCTTGGAGTCAAGCATGCTGAGTGTGTGTAAAGTGGCGTTAGCACCGTGCTAGCCACACCCGTCGATGTGTTTCACCCCGCCCATCGGGGGGCTTGGTCACAGAGGCATCTTATGCTTATTGACACCATGAGTGGGATTTACTAAAACTGGGCAATCAGAATCTAGTGAAACTGTGCATGATAGTCAGTCAGCTTCTACCTTTAACTTGTTCAGTAAGGGTCCTTTCACACGGCGTTCTGTTTTTTCTCTTCAGTTCAGTCGCGTTTTTTAAAAGAAAAAACAGATACATTTACATTCGATTTTTCATCCATTTACATCCGTTTATCATCCATTTACATCTATTTTTCATCTGTTTACGTCAGTTTTTGTCCGTTTACATTGGTTTACATCCGTTTTTCATCCATTTAGATCCATTTACATCCATCTACATCCAGTTTTGGTCCGTTTACATCCAATGACGTCCGTTTTTCCTCCGTTCCATTTTTTTTTTGCATTAAAAAAATAGGGTTTTCTTCCGTTCAAAAAAATGGATGTTAATGGATGCAGACATTGACGGATGTAAAAAGATGTATTTATTTATTTATTTCAGGTGCTTATATAGCGCCGTCAATTTACGCAGTGCTTTACATATATATATATATATATATATATATATATATATATATTGTACATTCACATGTTCATCCGCTTACATCCACTAGTCCATAGAAATACATGGGGTCCGTTTTTCATCTGTAAACGGACAGATGAAAAACGGACATACGGAACGCCCGTGTGAAAGAGGCCTTAGGCTTTGATAATAAAACCTGGAAGCTGATTAGTTTCTGGTTTCAATAGTTAAAATGACAAATTGTGTAGGTGGCCACATACATATTGATATGATAATTCAGTTGATGATTCAATGCTACTAAAAATTATCAAACTGCATAAGAATTACAAACCACAGACACCCCCCCCCCACACACACACACACGTTCAAGCTATTCAATCAGCCATTGTGGAATTTTATCAATTGCTTCTGATTAAGTGAATATCTGAAAGTGTCAGACAACTGAGCGTAACACAGATCGAGGAAATGATTGTTTTTAATACATAGTCTCTAATAGATCGTATATTCAATTGATACAGTATGTGTGGCATTGTTCGATACTTTGATCGATGATGAATTGTATGTTTGCAATTAATCATAGGCAGATCAATCACAAATTGTTACGTGTATAGCAACCGTTAGTATCGTATATTGTTACGTGTATATTGCTTCAAAAAAAGAAATAGATTAGCCTGGAGTATAACAGTGTACTGTAGAGGTATATTTTAAATCTTGTAAGGGTGTAAGAGGTTCAAGAGAGACCTTTCTCCAATTAATCTCTTTTCCTAATAAAGTGCCTGTGTGGTACTGATAACAAATGGTCATCTGGGGCTCTCAAGTCCTTCTAGGAAAAATCTCAAACCTTTTTATTCCAGTCATTCAGTAGTAAAAGAAAAGGAAGATTTATCTGTCACGATGGAGGCCTGGGGACCCAGGAAGGATGAAGTGGCTAGAAGTTACTGTAGATAGTGCCAGCAGGCAAAGATCCTTCAGCAGTAAAGCAGAATTTATACAGATCTGCTGTCTGTCCATCCATGTCTAGTGGAAAAAAAAAGATGATCTTCCCAGAGACTTGTATCATGCTGATATACTTATGACAGTTCGTGTTTCAGGATAAATTGAATTGTTTATACAAAGTGCACTGTGCGCTGACCAGTCATTCAGGACAAACTTGCTGTGCGTCTCTTTCATTAGATATTATATTAGTGTATTCATATTTCCATTTGAATATGTTTTCAAACGGTTTATAACGGTGTCATAGCAATGGTTAGTAATGTTTATATTGCTCAATGGCCTGCAGTGTTTTCTCTTTCCATTGAAATGACACACATCATCTTATGGTGTCAAGGGAGTATAACATTACATTTATACTAATTGAAAGTACAGTATATTCATTAAGGGGAAATTGGCGATCATGTACTGTATATCATAATATATGTAAGATAGAGAGAAGAAAAATACAGAAGTTTTTATTTTGGATGCCTCTTTGTTAAGGCTGATAGGGAATGTTGCATGATGTCCCACTATATGCTGTTATACTGTACAGTCTTACAGATTAGGCCCAATGCTACTCAAGTATAGTTTTAAACCCCTTCACTCTGATGTTCTAACTATAAGGTTTAACTAAAACATCTTAAGTCCTGACATACATTGTTCATTAAATTGAATCATTGATTCTTCAAAGTGTGACTCAGAAGGCTAAGTTGTGCATTCTTTAAAAAGTGATCTGTGGTGTATCACTTTTCAGAATTAGGAGCTGCTATCATGCGATCCTGTCAGTTCAACATGCTGCATTAAATTTGTCGCAACGCAAATTATTGCTGCTGCAGCATGCAAATAGCCCCCTCTGGCTTTATTGTAGGCTTCAAGTGGGTGGTTGGGGGTAAAACCACAGCTTAGTCACCTGTTTTTACGGCCCACTGGCCATCAGTGTGAAAGAGGCCTAAGACTTTATAACCACAGAGCATGAGCCTATTTTGCACTTCACATCTGCTTTGATGAAGGAGGCTTTTATGTTAAAAAATATTGGGTATTGGGTTCCGGCTTGGTTGGCCTGGGCTAACCCTGCCTGTAGTGATCAATGTTTCGGGGTTGTGGCCATCGTGGAGATGTCTTGCACATCTGGTGGTCATGCCCGAGACTGTTTTGCTTTTGGTCTTGTGTGTTTGGCCTCCTTTTCACCTTGTTCCATCTCTCCATACGCCGGGATGCCCGGTGTGCCTTGCTTCATTGCCCCATTCCGGGCCTCTTGGCTCACCAGCAGAAGTTGGCTTCCTATTTGTTTTTATCGGCCACTAGAACAATTGCCCAGGCTTGGAAGAGTCCGTTTGTCCCTCTTCAGGGGGTGCGGGATCGTATGACTACTATGATGCTCAACGAGCAGATGTCGAGTACCTGCAACGACTCCCACCGTAAATTTTTGAAAATATGGGAGCCGTGGTTGCAATATGCCTTTCCCTCACTCCCCCCGGCTAGCCTGGGGATGTAATGGCGTTCGATAATGGCGCTCTTGGACCCCTGCTTTTTGCCCCCCCCTTTTTTTTCATTTTCTCTCTCTCTCTCTCTGTTTTTGGTGTGACTGGACAGCTGCCTTTAGTTGTTAGAGTCAGTTGCATTAATGTTTTGTACGTTTTGTACCTTATGTGCCATTGATAGCCCCTGCGTGGGCATACCTTTTGCCCTGTTGGCGTTAGAGCACTGTTTTTCCTTTTTTTTTTGTTTTTTATTTTGCATTTTTTTCTGTGCAATTGATAGCCCCTGTGTGGGCGTGTTTTATTGCCTCTGTTTTATAATGTTTAAAAAATTAATAAAAACCATTGGAGTAAAAAAAAAAAAAAAAAAAATTGGTACCTTGTGATTACCAATAAAAGGTTTTGGTTTGAATTGCAAATCTTCCTTCTTATGACTGCATCCAGTGAAAATTCATTTGTTTCCATATTTTTAACAAGCAGTAAAGGGTACTGAAATCGCAGCTCCTCTCCTCTTATTTCTTCCAGCAGTAGAGATCTGGCTGTTTGACATTCTTTTCATGCAAACAAACAAAAGGTAGGGCTTATTCAGACATGTAGCCAGGAAGCGGTAAAAGCAGGTGGTTGAGCCAGTATTAACTCACTACAAGAATGCAAATGGTTCCTTAGTATTTTACCCAGGTGTAGCCTGAGTACCTCATTTTGTGAGTAATTTGGCAGCTTGGAAATCTCTTTTGTGGGTTGAGTGAAGATGCTTTTCATAGTCATCTGTCAGATTAAAATGGAAGCTGTGATCATATGTGTAGATATCAACTCAATGCCTTTCCAAATGCACAGTGATGCTCCCCACCAGGGCCATCCTAACGGCTCTCACTGCAGCAGCTGAAAGCAAGCATCTCCTCCTCCCTCCAGTCAGCTTTCAGTTGCTGCAAAAAGAACCACACAGAAGATCAGTTCCAGTAATTTCCCCTCCCTGCCACACTGACTACCCTCTCTGTCCACATGGGATTCCCCCTGCTGTCCAGGCCCCGCTGTGTGTCCCCTGTCATATGCCTGCTATGTAATGTGCTCCCTCCCCAACAGCACTGCCGGCCTCCCTCTGCACCCACCAGCTGCGGGTCCCAGGGGATCTTTAGATGAAGAGCGGGGGAAGGGGGTGTGAGGTGGTAAATATATCATACTTACCAGCCTTTCCTTTCCTTAATGAGCACAGAGAGTGATCAGTAGCGATCACTCACTGGGGTGATTTACTAAAATTGGTGCTCTCAGAATCTGGTGCAGCTGTGGATGATAGCTAATCAGCTTCTAACTTTAGCTTGTTCAATTAAACTTTGGCAATAAAGCCTGCAAACTGATTGGTTTCTATACAGAGTTGCACCAGACTTTACTCTCTCCAGTTTTAGTAAATAAACTCACTGTGTTCATTCATAACTGAAGCATAGTAAACAGTGTTTACAATGCTTCAGTTTATGAAGGAATAAGAAGCATAAGAGAGTTTCTTATTCGTTCATCTCCAGCGCAGGTGAGTCTGCAGAGAAAGGGATTGGGGACTCTATGTCCCCAGTCCCTTACTCTTTCCCGAAAGTGAGTCATCAGGGGTCTGATATCTCACTAAAGACCCCCCAACAGCGTTGTGAAAAAATTAAAATGTAAACATTTTTTAAAAAATTGTTAAAATTGTAAAAAAAATGTGGGGAAAAGAAGGTCAGTGTATATAGGGGGCCGTGTGTACAGGGGGTGAACTTATTTTGGGATAATTCCCTGGTTGTTTTTTTTTTTTTCTAATCAGACTATCTTCCTGGTAGAGGCCCAAGTGCATTACTTTGCCCAGGGGCCCATGATGCTATTAAGATGGCACTTCCTTCCACCTGTCCAGTGGCCATAGCCAGTGGTGTATTTAGGTTTTGTGCTGCCCTAGGCAACACAAAAATCGTATGCCCCCACGGACACCGACCAACACCACCCCTCCTCTTCCCCCTCCCATGGAGAGAGCCTGACATTGACCAACAACACTCCTGCTCCCCACCTGGGAGAGCTTTCCACTACCCCCCCCCCTCCCAGCAATAGAGAGAACAAGACACTTATGTTCACAGCTCTGGACATCCCCGGGAACGATTGTCAGGCTTTACATACACCATCAAGCAGCCCGCAGCCTCTCTCGGATCCCACCTGGTTCCTATGGCATGCGTGTCTCTTCTTTCATCCCTTCTTCTGAGGGGAGGTGCTGCCCCCCTGAAAATTGCCGCCCTAGGCAAGTGCCTTGTTTGCCTTGTGGTAAATATGCCCCTGGCCATGGCTACAAAATGCTTGAGTGCATGAAAGTGAGTCAAGACAAACTTCCCTTCTTTCTGTCTCCCTATATGTTGGAGACTCAGTACCATCCTCCACATGTAAGTCTCCGTGGTAGGGTGGATGCGTGGGTGTGTGTGTATATATACAGTGTATATATTAATATTATTATACAGTATTTATAAAGCGCCAACAGTTCGCTCAGCGCTGTATATTACAAAGGGAGACAGAACATGTGACAGTACAATAACAATACAATGTGATACATGAGGGGTTTGAGGGCCCTGCTCTTTTGAGCTTACAATCTAGGAGGGAAGGGATAGTGGTACAGGAGGAGATAGCTGTGGGGGATGGAGTGGTAGGACGAGTGGAGGAGGTCGGCAATTAGCAGGGGGTGGGGTAGGCTTCCCTGAAGAGGTGGGTTTTCAGGGTGCGCCTAAATGAGAGGAGAGTAGCTGATAGACTGATGGATCGGGGTAGGGAGTTCCAGAGGATAGGTGATGTCCTGGAGAAATCCTGGAGGTGGGCCTGGGAAGAGGAGGCCAGGGAACTAGAGAAAAGGAGGTCTTGAGAGGAGCGGAGTGTGCATGTTGGGTGGTACTTGGATATTAGGTTGGTGATGTAGTTTGGGGCAGTATGATGGACAGCTTTGTATGTCAGTGTTAGGATTTTGAATTTGATCCGTTGTGCAATCGGAAGCCAGTGAAGGGATTGGCAGAGGGGGGTGACGGAAATGGAGCGGTTGGTGAGGTGAATGAGTCTGGCTGCCGTTTTCAGGATTGACTGAAGCGGGGATAGCCTGTGGTGAGGCAGGCCAGTGAGGAGGGAGTAATCAAGTCGTAATATGATGAGGGAGTGGATGAGCTGTTTAGTGGTTTCTGGGGTTAGGAACGTGCGGATTTTGGCGATGTTATGGAGGTGGAGTCTGCATGAGTTTGTTAGTGATTGGACTTGGATCTGGAAGGATAGGTTGGAGTCCAGAATGACACCAAGTACTCTGGCCTGCAGGGCAGGCCTGATAGTGGCATTGTTGGACGTGATGGAGAAGTCCGTGGGGGGTGGTGTGCGAGCTGGGGGGAAGACTAGGAGCTCGGTTTTGGAGAAGTTCAATTTAAGGAAGTGGAGCGACATCCAGTCTGATATATCGTTTAGTAGGTTTGTGATTCGAGCGGAGACAGAGGGGGTGAGGCGAGGGGTAGAGAGATTTGTGTGTTGTCGGCATAGAGGTGATAGTTGAAGCTGTGAGAGTGTATGAGTTGGCCAAGGGAGGAGGTGTAGATGGAGAAGAGAAGGGGCCCAAGGACAGAGCCTTGAGGGATCCCAACAGAGAGGGGGAGTGAGGGGGAGGTGGTAGCGTTATAGGTAACACTGAAGGAGCGTTGTGATAGGTATGACGAGAGCCAGGAGAGAGCAGAATCTCTGAGGCCGAGGGAGTGTACTTTTTTGAGGAGGAGGGGGTGGTCGACTGTGTCGAAGGCCGCAGAGAGGTCGAGGAGTAGGAACACTGAATAGTGGCCATTAGCTTTGGCGGTTAGAAGGTCATTGGAGAGTTTGAGTAAGGCAGTTTTGGAGGAGTGTAGGGACGGAAGCTGGACTGTAGGGGATCGAGGAGGTTGTTGTCGTTGAGGTGAGAGCTTAGGCGATTGTAGACTAAGTGCTCAAGGAGTTTGGATGAGAATGGGAGCAGGGAGATGGGTCTGAGGTTGTTCGGGTCGTTGGGGTCCAGGGAGGGCTTTTTAAGTATGGGAGTGATGTGCGTGTGCTTCAGAGGGGAGGGGAATGCGCTGGAAGAGAGGGAGAGATTAAAGATGTGGGTGAGGGAGCATAGGATGGAGGGGGAGGGAGGTCGTAGGAGTTGTGAGGGGATAGGGTCGAGGGGGCAGGTGGTGAGGTGGGCATCAGAGAAGACCTTGGAGACCTCCTCGATGGTAGTAAGGTCGAAGGTGTGGAGTGTTGAGGGGGCTTCAGTGTGAGCAATGTTGGGTGGGGTGGAGGTCAGAGCAGTGGTGGGGCCGTGGGAGAGGGGTGATGAGGGGGTAGCTGTGTGAGAGGGGACGGGTTTGGAGGGAGTGTGAGCTGCGGCGATGTCCCTACGAATTATGTCAATTTTGTTTTTAAAGTGATTGGCAATCTCTAGGGCAGTGAGTGAGGTGCTGGGTGGAGGTGGGAGCGGAGAGAGTAAAGAGTTAAAAGTGGAGAAAAGTCGGCGAGGATTGGAGGAGAGGGTCTTGATGAGGATCAGGAAGTAGGCTTGTTTGGCAGTGTGGAGGGCGGAGGTGTATGTGTGGAAGTCGGATTTATAGCGGGTGGAGTCTTGTTGGGAACTGGTTTTGCGCCATATTCGCTCCAGGGCACGACTGTGTCGCTTGAGAGTTTTGGTGTGATCAGTCTGCTAAGACTGGAGCGGTCGGGGTCTGATGTTTCATGTGGTTAAAGGCGCTAATGAGTCAAGGGCGGCAGCACCTTGTTATAGGCAGTCATAGATAGGTCGGGGCAGGACAGGGGGAGGATACTGTCGTGGATTTGATCAGCTGCAGAGTGGAGGGGGGCAGGGTTCAGGTTGCGGAGGTTACGGCTGGTAGTAGTATGGCATTTGGAGGGGTAGGCGTTAGAAGACGAGGAAACAGAGAAGGTAATAAGGTTGTGGTCAGAAAGAGGGAAGGGGGTGTTAGTGAGGTTGTGGGGAGCGCAGAGATGGGAGAAGACAAGGTCCAGGATATTTCCGTCGGAGTGGGTGGTGGATTGTATGTACTGTGTGAGTGCAAAGGAGGCGGTTAAGTGGAGGAGTTGGGATGAGGCCGGGTTGTCGATGTTGACAGGGATCTTGAAATCCCCAAGGATGATGGTGGGTAGCTCGGAGGAGAGAAAGAAGGGTAACCAGGCGGAAACGTCATCAAGGAAGCGGGATACGGGTCCAGGAGGCCAGTAGATTATGGCAATCCTCAGGGGGGTTGGGGAGAGTAGTCGGATGCAGTGGGCTTCGAAGTAGGAGAAGGATAGGGAGGGGGGTTAGGGAGGAATCGGAAGGTGCTCTGTGGTGACAGGAGCAGACCAACCCCACCACCTTTACGACCGTTGGGTCTGGGTGAGTGGGTCCAGATGAGATCACCATAGGAGAGTGCATCAGGGGAGGTAGAGTCAGTGGCCTGGATCCAGGTTTCCGTGATCGCTAGGGGGTTGAGGGAGCGGGAAACAAAGAGGTCGTGAATGGCGGTGAGCTTGTTACACACCAGTCGGGCATTTAGGAGTGCACACGAAAAAGGGGGAGTGGTTTTAGGGAGCAGGGGGAGAGATACTAGGTTGAGGAGGTTGCTGCAGGACATGGAAGCGGGAGGGGGCTGTGTGGGTGAGCGAGGTGGTGGAGGGCCAGGATTCGGGGAGATGTCCCCCGCGGTAAGGTGGAGAAGAAGAGTGAGAAGGGTGGCATGGGAGCGGGATGTGCAGGAGCGTGGAGTGGAGTGGAGGTTTTCGGGTCAGTGGGAGAGTGGAGTATTAGGAGGAGGTGGTGGGTGCCGTAGAGGGGCGAAGGAAGCAGTGAGGACACAATATACAGTTTTTATATATATATATATATATATATATATATATATATACACACACATAGACAAACTCTTCCAGAGTTCAATATCTTCTCTTCTACTGTACGCAGTATTTGCTTTAGTTGTCTTGTGCATTCTATAATAAAAAGTGTTGCCATATCAAAAAAGAATGTACCACCAGAACCGGACTGGTTATTCACACTTTAGTTCTCTGTTTCAGGCATTAGGGCCTGTCAACAACAATGAGCATGCATATAGGACTGAAACTCTTGCTTTCTGTTTGACTGATTCAGCTTCATCTCCCCAGAGATAAGGATAAGGGAACAATCTTTCCATTGTCCCTGAACTGGAGCTCAGCTGGCATGGAGTTGGTATCTGCCTTCTTATTTAGATAAAACTCATGTTATGATAAGATACCTGTTTTCATTTCTAAACTTTGCATTCGATGATTTCAGTAGTCTCCTTTTAGCTCCTGTCACTGCTAATATCCATATGAGGTTTGATGTCTTCAAATCATATCTTTATTATACAATGTAATCAGTATTTACCATTATCTATGTTCACTGCCATTATACTAGTATAATAACCAACAGGACTCTTCCTGGAAAGGACTGATAGATAGCACTGCAAATGAAAGTATAATTGCCTGAGCATTTAACAGAAATTAATAAAGTAGTTAAAATGGAAATATCACAGAGATTATTTGAAAATAGTCTCTGCTGGGAAAAGGGCTGTTATCACCATCTCTGTTTTTCTCCCAAGACTGTTTTGCATTCCTTTCATAGCTTGTTAACTAGTGGGATGGTACATGCTTTGTGCTTAAGAGAGGCAGAAGTCTTGAGGCAGAGATATTGCAGCTAATATTACATTTCATATATCCAAACTCCTGAAATCTATTTTTTAAATTTTACATTGAATCAGCTGGGTTACTTGTAACTATCCATGTGTCATATCTGGAGGGTTGCTGGGGTTACTGAAATCCACTGTGGTAGTCTGGTGTTACAGACAGTCAGCGTGGTCCTCTTCCCGATGCTTCTGTAGCAACTTGCTGTCTTTTCACAGGTAGTTACTTGCTCTTGTGTCTCCACCATTCAGCAAATGTCTTCTTATTTTTCAATGAGGCATTCTCTGATACCCCTACCCCCCGGAAGTTCAGCTTTAGCTTTCAGTTTTGTCAAGAATGTAGATTAAGCTTGATTCTAAAATTCAAAAAAGTAAATGTTTTATAATAAATTTGGAAGCCATACACACCACTATCCAAATTCCTTTGCACAGTGTCACCCGACTCTAATCTGTCACCGTCTTGTATAGACATCCTGTGGTACTACCTTGCAACAAGTAAAGGTACACATGGTACACACGTTCAGTTCTTTGTTCAGTTCGTTGGGCTGCACGGAAACAAAATGGGAGATTGCTGGACTAACTAAGCAATGTTAGTACACTGATCTTTCCCACTGTGTTTTGACAGGGTGACTTCCCTCCCCCCAGAACACACTAATTAGCCCTTGCAGGCATTGGCTGCGAGTGCTGATTGGATGCTGGTTTTCCAGCTTGTTTCTTTGAAAAGACAGCTGTACACATGGTCCGACTATTGGCCAGTTCCTGTTGAACCGGGCAATATTTGACTGTGTTTATCCAGCTTTAGTGAACTTAATACATGGGTGCCAACAAGTTAGTTCCTGGTAATGGGTCCAGGACACACCTTACTCACCTTACCTCACTCTGTTTTTCTCTTGCTGGTGCTAGCTATCTGCAAGTGCTGGGAGACAGCAACAGGCACTTGCTAGCAAAGCAGCCATTTCCTTGCTATCTGTGGTGCTTGACAGCCTTGCTCCAAAGGGGATGCCCTGCTCAACATGGTACATTATTTCTGCATAGATGGCGTGCATGGTGCACAAAGAGGATTCCCCTTCAGGATCTATATAAATGTTCATAATGATGAGGCGGTTTAGGTATTGTCATCTAAGTAAGGAGGAAAAGCAATCAGAGATAAAGATAAGGAGAGAAGGGTGGACAAAGCAAATAAATGGAGTGGGAGAGAAAGAGAAACTGGGGAAAAGACAGACCGGAAGGCACGCTGGGCAGGGGAGACCCACCAAGGTAGATCTGGGCTAGCAGTGTGACTGCAAGGGGGGGGGGTAATTATCAGTCAGACAGAAGTTGTTTGGAGTCATCTGTACAGGTAAATTCAATCCAGTAATACCATATAGCAGTCTACTTAGAGTTTATATCTTTATGGGAGCTTGTGAGACTTTCCATTATCATGATGTCCTCAACTCGTCTTAGCCGCTGAGATATTGTAGGGGAAGAGGAGGATTTCCACTGTGTCGGAATACATGAGTGTGCTGCGTTAACGAGATGTCTCAGTACAGAATTTCAGTATGTCTGCTTAGGTATGGAGTGATGATGCAATAGGTAAAATCCTGGAGACTTAAGAGATTTGTTTGACTGCAGATTTTTGAGTAGTTTTTGTGTAGTTTGGACCAGAAGTCCACTGCAGGGCATGTCCAGAAAATGTGTATCATATTTCTGGGACCCTGACTGCACTGCCAGCACAAATCACGCTATCATCTACTTAAATGGCTAGGGAATTTTGAGTATACTGTAGGATTTGGGTAAATTGGGAAAAGGTTGTATTTTTCCCTCTGTACTGTAATTCTATTCAATCCATTCACCACATCACAACTCCACGATGTTAATGCTTTTATGCATCTTGGAATAATAGTTTCCATTATAAAAGACCTTCAAAAAACTAGACAGTGGATAGACTTCCCCTTAAGTTTGAAGGGTAGGCAAACTACTGAAAATTACCTTCCTGCCAAAATTTCTATATATCCTGGCTAACACCTCTTTGTAAAATCCCTGTGGAACAATTCAGGACAATTGATACCATCTGCACCTATTTTATCTGGGAAGGCAAAGACCCCAAAATCTCATTAGAAACTCTGCGACTTTCACAACAGATGGCAGGCTTGGCATTTCCCAACTTACCATACTGTTACCTTACAGCTCAACTTGTAAATAAACATGACTGGCTTATCCCAGTACATGATAAATAATGACTGTTCCATCACTGAGGCAGCTATGGTCTCCTTTTTCAAATCTTTACACAATATTGTATGAAACCTCCTAATTACTTTCAATTGGGATACCACACTACTTCACTCCTCTTTCACTATTTTCTTATACTGTATATAGTGAAACATTTATTTAAGGAAGACTGGACTAGATTTCCTGATAATGCTAATTGGTCTAATCCTACCTTGTCCAAATTTCTAACTGTCCAGAATGTGCAGCATTGGTCCTCTTTTGGTATAAATAATAACAATCTTCTATAATCCCCTGATGGTTCATCAACTTCAAGAAGAATTTTGGTTCCCATTCAAGTTTGCATTTAATTATCCTTAATTATGTTATATTACCATGGTCCAATTTGGTATACATAATATAAGACTTTCTCAAATGAAAGTAGAAACACTTTTTAGCAGCCAGGCACAGCTACATTTGTGTCTAGTTGCTACTTGGTCCTGAATAATTGTTTTTCTTCCAGATAACAAAAAGTCAGATATGTGACATATGTGGTATAATTAGCTAATACAACCCATAGACCTAGATTGTTTGGAGTTCAAAGAATCATGCAAAGGTTCAATTACATCATTCAGAGAGAAAGTAATTCAATTGAATTTATTTCATCAAGTCTATTACAGCCCTATTGCAGCCCAGCCTAATTATAAAAGCAAGGTTTACAGCCTCCTCCAGTATGTTTCTGCAGCTGTGGTGAGACAGGTGACTTCTTTAAAGCTTTTGGACTTGCTATATGCCTAACATTTCTGGTTGAAGATCTCTGACCTCTGTTTTAACTTCTTTTGCATGCCAAACAACACTTACAGTGGCCATTGGTACATTATATTGCCAAAAGTATTGGATTGCCTGCCTTTACATGCACATGAACTTTAACCACTTGCCTACCGGGCACTTATACCCCCTTATTTACCAGGCCAATTTTCAGCTTTCAGCGCTGCCGCACTTTGATTGACAATTGCGCGGTCATGCAACATTGTACCCATATGAAATTTTGATCATTTTTTTCTCACAAATAGAGCTTTCTTTTGGTGGTATTTAATCGCCACTGGGCGCTTTACTTTTTGCGCTATAAATTAAAAAAGTGCAAAAAAATTTGAAAAAAAAAAAAGTTTCTTTGTTTCTATTATAAAATTTTTCAAACAGGTAATTTTTCTCCTTCACTGATGTGCGTTGATGAGGCAGCACTGATGGGCACTGATAGGCAGTACTAATGAGGTGGCACGGATAGGCGGCACTGATAGGCAGCACTAATGAGGTGTCAAGGATAGGCGGCACTAATATGCAGCACTGATAGGCGGCACTGATAGGTGACACTGATGATGGGTACTGATAGACGGCACTGACTGGCATCACTGCTGGGCACTGACTGGCGGCACTGACTGGCACAACCGCTGGGCACTGACTGGTGGCACTGACTGGCAGCACTGCT
The DNA here is from genome assembly GCF_062004578.1 of Staurois parvus. NCBI lineage: Eukaryota > Metazoa > Chordata > Amphibia > Anura > Ranidae > Staurois > Staurois parvus. The sequence continues at coordinate 7,209,600 of NW_028318511.1, forward strand.
GGGCTGCACTGGTGGGTGGCACTGGTGGGCAGCACTGGTGGGTGGGCACAGGTGGGTGGCACTGGTGGGCACAGGTGGGTGGCACTGGTGGGTGGCACTGCTGGGCACAGGTAGGTGGCACTTCTGGGCACAGTTGTGTGACACTGCAGAGTGGCACAGGTGGGTGCACTGCTGGGCACAGGTGGGTGCACTGCTGGGCACAGGTGGGTGATCTGCTGGGCACAGGTGGGCGGAGCTAGTGGGCGCACTGCTGGGCACAGGTGGGCGGAACTTGTGGGTGGCACTGCTGGGCATTGATCGTCAGGGCACTGATCATCAGTGCCCTGATGATCGGTGCCGATCCTCGCTCTGACAACTGCCGGTTCTCGGCAGTACTTTCCTCACGATCTGACAGCGTGAGGAAAGTGCAGCCGAGAACCGGCACTTGCATTTCCCTGTGATCAGCGTGTCATTGGACACCGCTGATCACGTGGTAAAAGGCCGGTATGATTGGCCTTTTACCACATCTCGTGATCAGCTGTGTCCGTAGGACACAGCGTTCACGGAGATCGCCGGGTGCGCGCCCCCTGGGGCGCGCAGGAGAGCGCAGGGGACAAATGACGTCATTCGGCTATCTGCGGTCGGCAACTAGTTAATGGCATCCCAGCCTTAGTCCGTAGGGTTCAATAATGAGTATAACAACTTCAACTCTTCTGGGAAGGCTGTGCACAAGGTTTAGGAGTTTGTCTATGTAAATGTTTGACCATTCTTCCATAAGTGCATTTGTGAGGTCAGGCACTGGCTCACAGTCTCCATTCTAATTTATCCCACAGGTGTTCTATCGGCTCGATTTCAGGCCAGTCAAGTTCCTCCACCCCAGACTCGCTCATCCATGTCTTTATGAACCTTGTTTTGTGCACTGGTGCACAGTCGTATTTGAACAGGAAGGGGCCATCCCCAAACCATTTCCACAAAGTTGTGAGCATGAAATTGTCCAAAATGTATTGGTATGCTGACATCTTAAGAGTTCCCTTCACTGGAACTAAGGGGCCAAGCTCAACCCCTGAAATAAAACCCCACACCATAATCCCCCCTCCACCAAACTCTATGCTTGGCAAAATGCAGTCAGGCAGGTACCATTAACCTCCAAACCCAGACACGTATATTGGATTGCCAGAGAAATGTGATTCGTCACTCCAGAGAACATGTCTCCACTGCTCTAAAGTCCAGTGGTGGCGTGCTTTACATCACTGCATCCAGTAGTTTGCATTGCACTTGGTGATGTAAGGCTTGGATGCAGCTGCTCAGCCATGGAAACCCATTCCATGAAGCTCTCTATGTACTGTTGTTGCGCTAATCTGAAGTCCACATGAAGTTTGGAGGTCTTTAGCTATTGACTCTGCAAACAGTTGGTGACTTCTGCGCACTGTGCACTTCAGCATGTGCTGACCCTGCTTTATCATTATACATGGCTTTCCACTTCGTGGCTGAGTTGCTGTTGTTCCAAGTTGCTTCCACTTTTCCACTTTGTTATAATACAACTAACAGTTTACCATGGAATATTTATTAGCAAGGAAATTTCATGGATGGACTTATTGCACAGGTGGCAACCAATCATGGTACCACGGTTGAATTCACTGAGCTCTTGAGAGAGACCCATTCTTTCACAGATGTTTGTAGAAGCAGTCTGTATGCCTAGATGTTTGATTTTATACACCTGTGGCAATGGAGGTGATTGGAACACCTGAATCCAATGATTTGGAGGGGTTTCCCAATACTTTTGTAAATATAGTATAGAGGGGCCCTCGAACCCCTCGTGTATCACATTGTATTGTTATCGTACTGTCGCATGTTCTGTCTCCCATTGTAATGTACAGCGCTGAGCGAACTGTTGGCGCTTTATAAATACTGTATAATAATAATATAATAATATTTGTATATATATAGTATATGGTAAGTTGACCAGATATTCCAAATGGAATTCAGAAACACCCTGTCAGGAATGGACTTGCCAATAATGGTGGGACTCACCTGCCTTGTGGGCTGCAGTACCAGGGCTGGCCAGCGGGTGCTCTCAGCAATCAGAGACTCAACCCTGCAGTCAGCCAAAACACCTGAGGCTGATTGCAGGTGTATTTAAGGGATGGCCAGACCTGCAGTCTGTGCCTTGGTGTGTGTTTTTCCATGGGCCCCTGTATCTTGTTTCCTGCATTCCTGTTCCTGTTCCTGTCTGACTGATTTGTTGCCGACCCTGCCTGATCCGGACCTCTGCTGACTTCTCCTGTTTGATCCCTGGCTTGTGACCCCGACCATTCTCTGCCTGACCCCCTGTACCTACCTGCCCATTAGTTGCTGTACCCGGCTCGTGACCTGACTACTCTCTGCCTGCTCCTCCTGTTCCTACCTGCCCGATTGTTATTGACCTGGCCTGCCTGACTCGCTTGCATTGTATGTATTGTTATCTGTGGGTGGTTTGGTTTGGTTCGTTTGCACTGTGTTATGTTTTCGTATTGCACTGCGTTTATGTATTGTTAGTATTAATAAATTATATTGTTTATAACATATCTGAAGCCTGCGTTTCCCTGCGTCAGTTCACATACCTCTGGTCATACCCGGAGCCCTGACACACCCACTGGGCAACACCCACTTTTAAATTACATTACAACCATGAAACTACACCCACATTTGCAGCAACAGCTACTAAAGCATGCCTGCATTTGTAGCCACACCCACTAATGCACACCCACATTTTTAGAGTACCCTAAAAGTAATAGTGACAAACATTTCAAACCAAAGGCAAGCAAATTTAGTTAGAAGCGATGCCTAAAAGTGCCAATTTGCTAAAAAAAGAAGGTCCTAATGGTTCTTATAAAAGGTTATTCCCAAGCTAACAACTCAGAAAACAATATACTGTATATATACATTGCTCAAAAAAATTTAAATAACTCTAAAGGAACAGAGTAGTGCATCAAGTCATTTACACTCCTGGGATATTGATCTGTTCAGTTAAGTAGCAGAAGGGGTTGTTAATCAGTTTCAGCTGCTTTGGTGTGAATGAAATTAACAACAGGTGCACTAGATGGGCAACAATGACACGACCCCCAAAACAGGAATAATTTTACAGGTGGAGGTCACTGTCATTTTTTTCCGAACTTATCTTTTCTGACTGTTTTTCACTGGTTTTGCATTTGGCTAGGGTCAGTGTCACTACTGGTAGCATGAGGTGATACCTGGACCCTACAGAGATTGCACAGGCAGTCCACCTCCTCCAGGATGACACATCAATATGTGCCATTGCCAGAAGGTTTGCTGTGTCTCCCAGCAAAGTCTCAAGAGCATGGAGGAGATTCCAGGAGACAGCCAGTTACTCTAGAAGAGCTGGGCAGGGCTGTAGAAGGTCCTTAACCGATCAGCAGGACCAGTATCTGCTCCTTTGTGCAAGGAGGAACAGGATGAGCATTGCCAGAGCCCTATGAACTGACCTCCAGCAGGCCACTGTTGTGAATGTCTCTGACCAAACAATCAGAAACAGACTTCATGAGGGTGACCTGAGGGTCTGATGTCCTCTGCCCTGTGCTCATTGCTCAGCACCATAGAGCTTGTTTGGCATTTGCCATTGAACACAAAGAATTGGCAGGTCCACCACTGGTGCCCAGGTTCACCCTGAGCACATGTGACAGACGTGAAAGGGTCTGGAGAAGCCATGAAGAATGATATGCTGCCTGTAACATTATTCAGCATGACCGTTTTGGTGGTAGATCAGTGATGGTCTGGGGAGGCATATCCATGGAGGGACACACAGACCTCTACAGGCTAGACAATGGCACCCTGACTGGCATTAGGTATCGGTATGAAATCCTTGGACCCATTGTCAGACCCTACACTAGTGCAGTGGGAACTGGGTTCCTCCTGGTGCATGACAATGCCCGGCCGCCTGTAGTGAGAGTATGCAGGCAGTTCCTGGAGGATGAAGAAATTGATACCATTGAATGGCCCTCACGCTCTCCTGACCTAAATCCAATAGAACACCTCTGGGATATCATGTTTTGGTCCATCTGACGCCTCCAGGTTGGACCTCAGCCTGTCCATGAGCTCGGTGATGCCCTGGTCCAGATCAGCGAGGAAATACCCCAGGATACCATCCATCATCTCATTAGGAGTATGCCCCAACATTGTGAGGCATGCATGCAAGCACGTGGGGGCCATACAAACTACAGAGTACCATTTTGAGTTGCTGCAATGAAATTTCAGCAAAATGGACTAGCCTGCTGCATCATTTTTTCACTTTGATTTTCAGGGGGGGGGGTCTTTGATTTCAGTCCTCTGTAGGTTGATAATTTTAATTTCCATCAAACAATGGGGCAACCTTACGTTCCTAACACATTACCCCATCCATATCAGTATAGATATCCAGCATGATATTTTTCCCCATTGAGATCTGATGTTTTCAAAGTGTTCCTTCAATTGTTTTAATGTGTATATGTATATATATATATATTTTTTTTTTTTTTCCCATTCATACTGTATATACTTGGTTACATAGTTAGCCTGGCTGTACAAAGACAAAAGTCCATCCAGTTCAACCAAAAAAAAAATGTTACAATCCTATACCCTCAACTGATCCAGAGGAAGGCAAAAAAAACAGCAAAGCATTACTCAATTTGCTCCTGCAGGGGAAAAAATTCCTTCCTGATCCCCCGATCCTGAAATACTGAAGTTCTTGATGTAGTTTGGTAAGCATTGTTTGGCAGCAGTAATTTGGAAAATAAAACGTATCACCATAAATACAAAATCAATACTATATACATAGCAACTATTCCTCACTAGCCACAGTGTATATAAAATCACTTGGTATGCCTTTTCAAACCCAAGTATTAACCCTATAAAAGCCTTGGTGGTATTGTCACAGTGCTGCACATTGCCTGTGTACCAAGAGCAGAACTGTGGACAGGACCCAGCAAGTCTCCCATTTCAGAATGCCCGCAGTGAAAATAAGACCATACATACTGCTTTGAGAAAAAGAGCAGCAGTGAATAGTCTTGATTACATTTAGCTCCCGCACAGAGGAAAAATTGCACACTTCATTATGTAAAGTTCCAGAAGACATACACAAAGTAAGATTTAAGTAAGAATACACATACCTCTGTTGTATGTAGACAATATTTCCTTATCCAGGAGTTCAACTTTAAGTGAACAAAGTATGCCTAAAAGGGAAACATTTTTTTTGGATAGCGGTAATAGAACACCTGTCATGTTTGCATTGCTGTCTGTGTCCCCGTTAGGGAGATTCACCCTCTTCAAATCTCAAGGTGACTGTTATCACTGAGAGTGAAAGTAAAAAAAAATCCAAAATGTATCTTGTCACCAGATAAGTAAAAGAGGGGAAATCTTCCAACTGAGATACCAGTTTTGGTGACACTGGTGGCAACTATGGATTTTGCTCACTTTGGAGGGACTTCCACTCATTCCTTGTTGTGACTATGGGACAAGAAGTGAACAGAAATCTCCCCAATGGTACAAGGATGGGAAGAAATAAATCAGCAGATGCTTTAACCTTCCCGTACTCTATCCAAAATTAAAAATAACATTTTGGTTTTAGTCCTATATTAAACCCCTTCTCTTTATCGAAAAAATAAATTCTTCCTGTCAGAGGATTAATTAAACAACAATAAGTAGAATACTTAGTAGAATACTTTCCAGATTAACTAATTTTGTGAACAACCTTTCTGTTAGGCAGTTTCCCATGGAGTTGAGTGAATTTTAAGCAAAAGTTTGTTTTCACAATGAGAATTGCTTTAACGGTAGAGACTAAGAATTTAGATTTTTTTTGGATGTCCAGGCATCATTCCTAATGGAAACAATGTGCTTATTCGGTGCATTGCTTTCTGGTAAACAGATATTTATTTCCAAAGCTTTTAATAAGATCATATGCAATATTTGTGATTTTGTTTTATTATTGTAAATTTTTATTAAGGGCCAAAGACCATTTTTCAAGACAAAATTACAACAACACTTTAGGTGTAAACATTGCATTGAAGAAAAATAAATTACATTCAATATAAAGAAGAACATAAACAAAAGAAATGTGAATGTAAAATAAATAGACAGCATGGTAAACCATACAATGCATAAGCACGAAATGACATAAACCTGCACATTGGTGAATTACATTATTTGTCAGAAGCTTAGCAAGTAGAGAGGTGTCTGAGCTATATAAGGGGGGGGGGGAAGGAAGTCTACTGAAGGGAGAATGATCCCACGGTTCCCAAATAGATTGAAAATGACCTGAGTAATCACCCACTAGAGCTGTAAGATATTCCATTTCTCTGATTTCAGAGATCGCTCTTAAAAGTTGAATTAGTGTGGGGATATCGACTGATTTCCAGTGTAATGGTATCACCTGTCTAGCAGCCATCAGAATGTGTATTCCCAACCTTTTAGACCGCTTAGAAATACCTGTAAAGGTTAGCCCCAAAAGGCAGTGTAATGGGTCTAGGGGAAGGTTAACAATGAGCACTTGTTCTAAGACCATCCTAACCATAGCTCTATAACCCGTAATCTGTGAACAGAACCAGAAAATATGCACCAAGGTGCCTGCTCCTCCCATGCACCTCCAGCACCTGTCAGACAGATTTGGGTTGATCGTGTGAAGTACTACAGGGGTCAATGCATCAATATCTTATATAAATTTTCTTTGTACACAACACAAGAGGTCTTAGTAGCAGACTCCCAAATCATCTGCCAACATTGCAAAGAGATTGGGCATTTAAGTTCTTCCCATCTCTTCATATAACGGTGAGGGTTATCAACAAGAGATCCTGTATTGAGGAGTAGTTTATATAAAGAGGTAATGAGATGTTGTTGGGAGGGACCTTTGGCAGCTATTCTCTCAAAATCTGTGGGGCAGTCAAGTGTTAGACATGAGTTGAAGGCATGAAAAAAGTGATGGATTTGTAGATAGGTATGCCTGGCTGTTCACAAATGACTGAATCCTTTGTGAAGCTGGATTGATCAGATGATGGAGTTGAATTATCACATTGGTTGCCCAAGAGCTCATCTGTGGGTAAGACAAACTATCCGGGAGCTCCAGATTATACAAAACATTCAACAATGGAGAGCATCCAGACAATAACTGTTGGGTTTTCACACAGGCCAACCAGATTTTGAGGGTGAATTTCATAGAGTCAAGCATAGGAGGAGGAGGAGACAGGGGTAATGCATAATTAAAAGGGCTTAGCAATTAATATGTGTGGATCGGATAAATATACCTTAATTCTATCTCTACCCATCTGTTCTGGGATTTTTCGGTGAACCATGATAGTGTCTGTCTCAAATGAGCGGCTAGATAGTATTCGATAATATCTGGTATTCCCAGACCTCCGTTGTTTTTAGATGTCAGGAGAACCGTTCTTGCTATTCAAGGCTTTCTGGCATGCCGAAAAAATCTAAGAAATGCTCTCTGTAGAGTGTTTAGTTGAGCTTGTGGTATTGCTACTGGGAGGGTCTCAAAAAGGTAAAGTAACTTTGGTAAAATTGACATCTTTAACACATTCACCCTGCCTAGTAAGGATATTTTATAAGCATCCCACTGGTTTAGGAGAGCATAGATTTCCCGATACAGTGGGGGATAGTTAGCCTCAAACAAATGAGCATAAGTTGGTGTTATATGGGTGACAAAATATTTAATAGATGAAATGCACCAATGGTAAGAGTAGTTTTGTTGGAGCAGTGAGAGATCTTGGGATGAAATATTGAGGGGCAGAGCTTCTGTTTTTGAAGTGTTTATCTTATAGCCAGACAAGTCACTAAAAGCTTGTAAAAGTTTATGCAAAGCAAGCAGAGACAAGTGTGGTTTTGTAATAGTCAATAGAACATCATCTGCAAAAAGCAAGAGTTTATACTCCTTCCCCTTCACAGTCACTCCTGCTAAGGCAATGGGAAGCTTAACCTGTGCGGTAGGTTGTGAATACAGTGCCGTAACTGCTCTAAAAAAAGGCCTTTGTATTCTTACATGTCGCAGTAATTCAAACATATAGGGCCATCCCAACCGTTCAAATGCCTTCTGAGCGTCTAAACTTAACAATAGAGCCGGTGTTCACGAGCCATTAAGTATATCAACCAAATTAATCATATGCCTAGTGTTATGTCCAGCCTCTTTCCAAGACAAATCCTACCTGATCATTGTGTATGCTTTTGGGAAGTAAAAGAGCTAAACGAATAGCTAAAAGTGTTGTAAAGATTTTATAATCCATGTTTAATAATGCTATGGGCCTGTAGTTAGTTGGGGTCGTTATGTTTTTGCCTGGTTTGGAAATGACTGTGATATAAGAATGTTGGAACTGCGAGTGAGGTTCTTCTCCGCTCAGCAGGGAGGAGTAAAATTCCATTAGGGCAGGGCCTATATCTGCGATAAATTGCTTATAATATGTGTGAGAAAACCCGTCTGGACCCGATGCTTTCTGCGATGGAAGTGCCTTAACAACTGCACATAGTTCCTCCATAGTAATGGATGCATTCAAGAGTAATCTATCTTCCCTTTTAAGTTTAGGGATGTGAAGAGCTGAGAAAAAAAGCATCACACGCTTCTCTATGGAAACTGGGGTAGACGTCTGGTGATAGACAATTATAAAGCTTACGATAAAAGTCTCCGAACACCTGGGCTATCTGTTGAGGGAAACATGGGGGTGCCATCTGTCTGAAACAAAAGTTCAGGAGCGGAAGTAGCCGAATGTGTTTTCAGTTTATTAACCAACATCCTATGAGGCTTATTAGCGTATTGATAGAACCTCTGTTTCATGCATAACATTTTCTTCACTATAGAACTAGCTTCAACTGTCTTAAGTTTATCTTTAAGTTGTACCACTAAACGAAGTTTAGGTAGGGAGGGTGAATCAATACTTTTTTTCTACTTGGGATAATTGGTTCATAAGGTCAGTTTTCTGATGGAGCTGGGATTTCTTAAGGCGTGAGCTTTCCATTATAAAGCGACCCGTAATAAACACTTTATGAGCTTCCCACAAAGTTGAGGCTGCTGACACAGATCCATTATTGAGCTCAAAAAAATTCACGCAATGCTTTAGAAACAGAAATATTGACATTTGCTTGACGTAAGAGTGTGTCATTCAAGTGCCAATGGCATGTGCTCGAATTTGATTGATCTACAAATAGATCTAAAGCCAAAAAAGAGTGATCTGACCAAGAGTTGGGAACAATATCGGAGCCCACTGTCTAAGTAGGGGGGCTGAAAGCAAAAAGTAATCTAATCTGGTGTAGATATGATGTACCGGGGAGAAAAACGAAAACTGTCTAGCATTCGGGTGTTGTACTCTCCAAATATCAAACAGCTTATGTCCCCTGATCAATTGACAGAAGGAGGTGGACTATTTCAAAACAAGTTTTGAGGGCAGTTGGCCCCAAAGGGATATCCTATTTCGTGTGGGTGATATAGCTAAGTTAAAGTCTCCACCAATAATCGTAAAGGGGTGTGAAGAAGCTAACAGTGGAGATATAGAATCTCTAAAGGAAGATATACATTAATAATTGTAATATAGATGTCACCATATTGACATTGCAGTTGTATAAATCTGCCCCGGGTGTCTAGTACAGAGGACAACACCCAGATAGGGCAACCTTTCTTGATAAGAAGAGCTGTCCATAGCGGAGTATGTTATAGGAAAATACTTAAAAGCAAAGTTAAATGAGCTTCCCTTTTTGAAATGTGTTTCCTGGATAAGGATAATATCAGCTTTAGACTGACAGAATTCCATAAGAGCTATCGACCTCTTCCTCATTGAATTTAAACCTTTAACATTGCAAGAGTATAGTCGTAAAGACATGTTGGGGTGTTATGAACATGCAGCAATTGTATGCAGGGTGATATGACAAATAAACCATGCTGTTCTAACAAACAAAAACACAAAAAACAATAACTAAGGATGACGTATCCAGTGTGTCTCAGAAAAACTAGCATACACAGAATAAACAAATCCAAAAGAGATTTCCAAACATAGTAGGATACCAAAGTATGGAGGAAGCCGGAGCAACCAAGGCCACCCAGTCATCCACATCAATAACTGTAGATGTTTGGGGACAACATAGGGAGGGTGAAAACTGGGCAGTAGCTTCACTCTTCTCTTCCAAATTAAACTGCAAATAACAGGGTAACATCAGAAAAGATCCCGATAGGGTATCTGATTTATTCCAAAAAGGATATCAAAATTGACGGGCAAGACAGTCTTAGGTAGCAGCTGCGGTTTGCATTACGTCATCAGGTATTAGAAGATAACTGGGAGGCAAGAGATCGTTTAGGAATCGGAAGGTGGGTCTTGTTTCTGGATCTTGGCGGGGTCCACATCTTGTTAGGAGTGTTGACCGCTTTTTTTTTTGAGCTCTTGGCTTGGGTAGGGGTTGTGCTAAGGCTTCATCTGGGAGAGAGGCAGGCCCAAGTTACGCAGAAACGCCTCTCCTTCTTAAAGATCTCTGATTGTGTGTTGAGTGCCATCTTTGGTTATGGTTAACCTAAACGGAAAGCCCCATCTGTATAGTAGTAAAACCAGATAATGATATTTCTCGGTCTTGCGCCCAGTGGAGGTTTCGCAGCAAGAAAGCGGTGGGCCCTATACATTCGCCAATCTATGGACATAACCGCCGGGGCCACTGCAGTGAATAGACCCTGTAAATAATCTTGCAGATCAGTGTCACCTATTGACTCAGGAACGATGCGTATACGGAGATTCTGTCTCCGTTCCCTATTCTCCAAATCTTCTTGTACCGATTGCAATTGGGAAATCTGTTCTTTCAAAGTATGATTATCTTCCTCCAGTACATGCACATACTGCACCAGATCATCAAATTTGCTTTCTAGGTGATCTGTACGTTGTTCCACCAATGCTATCTCCCCTCTGAGCTCCTGAGCTATTTTTTCCACTGCAGCAGAAAGAGTATGTGACAAACTCTGCAGAAGACCATGTAACTTATCATCTAGAATGTCTGCTGTGAGATAGCTCCAGAGGAGCTGGAAGACAGAGCGGTGAAGTGGAGCGGGGTTAATGTGCGACCACCATCTTCAGCTCCATGCATACACCCCTCAATATTTGTGATTTTTGAAAGTGTGCAAAGACTTTATTCCTTTCTGCAGTGACTGAAATGGAATTTGTGCCAATATTCCACTTATCCTTTTTTGTGGCAAGAAATTATTCTAGAAAAGAAGTTTCATCAAACAGAAATCTTCATCAACAGAAAAAAATGTGCATTTATTTGCAGATGTGCAATTGCTTTCTCAGTGTTGTATTTCCTGAAATTCTTTTTAAAATGAATCACTTAAGGTCTGTAAAGCTGGGCATACAATAATACATTTTTGAAGGAATGTTCGCACAACAATTTTCAGTATATTGGAAGACTTGATGAATGTTGTTCAAAAGTATTTCAAATTTTTGTTTGCTTTTATGATTCGGTTTTGAATTACATTCCCTATACCAAATAAAAACCATATACACTTTTAGAAATGTGTTTGTTCAAGATAAAGTTTCTATTCTATTTTTCACTGTGGTTGAAAATCAATCAATCGTTAGAGACTTCTAAGAGGAGCATTTTTTGCATCCACATTGGTAGGAGTGCATGAGACACGCCATCCAGTAAATTTTTTAGCATAACAATAGTCTGTTTAAAATAAGCAAGGTCGGGGCTAGGCCTGGAATGGAAAACCACAGGTCCCATATTTTTTCTAATCAAATGAGGCAGTTTCTATGTTGAAACATACGTTTCTCTATAGATAGGGTGGTGTTGATTTGAGTTTTCTATTCTGCTCAAGTAGGGGAATAGGGTGAATAGCCATTTTTGGGCAATTAGCTTCCCTGCTTGAAAAAATACTCTAATAATTGGCATGTAGGTATTGTCAGTGTAGTTTCATCTATAATGCTTGGCAAACATACCTGGATCTGCTGCTAGGGATACTTGAAACACATTTTTTATACTGGTTAACACCCCCTGCCTCTATTGGTGAAGTTTGGGGCATCTCCATAGCATGTGAATAAGATTAGCAGGACCACCTCCACACTTAGAACAAAGTGGGGTGTCTCTGTGCTACCAAACATATCATTTTTCTGCGATTTGTCTTTATAAAACATTCATATGCTTGAATGTAAATATTATTATTATTAGTGTAAAGCCCATTCTAAATAAATAATATTCACATTCGAGCATATGAATGTTTTATAAAAAACAAATGTTTTTTCTTAAAACAAATTCTATTATAACCCAACACTAGAGATATATATACAGTTGCAAGAAAAAGTATATGAACCCCTTGGGATTACGTGGAGTTTTGCATGAATTAGGCATAAAATGTGCTCTGAACGTCATCTAAGTCACAACAATAGAAGAACACAGTCTGCTGAACATAATACTACACAAACATTAGATGTTGCCATGGTTTAATTGCACATAACATGTAAACATTCACAGTGCAGGGAGGAAAAAGTATGTAAACCTTTGGACTTAATAACTGGTTGACCCTCCTTTGGCAGCAATAACCTCAACCAAACGTTTCCTGTAGTTGCAGATCATACCTGCACAACGATCTGGAGTAATTTTGGACCACTCCTCTTCACAAAACTGTTTCAGTGTAGCAATATTCTTGGGATGTCTGGTGTGAATCGCTCTCTAAGGTCATGCCACAGCATTTCAATTGGGTTGAGGTCAGGACTCTGACTGGGCCACTCCAGAGGGCGTATTCTCTGCTGTTGCAGCCATTGTTTTGTTGAATTACTTGTATGCTTTGGGTCATTGTCCTGTTGCATCACCCATCCTCTGCGGAGCTTCAGTTGGCGGACAGATGGTCGTACGTTTTCCTGCAAAATGTCTTGATAAACTCTGGAATTCATTTTCCCATCAATGACAACAATCCGTCCAGGCAGCAAAGCAGCCCCAAACCATGATGCTCCCTCCGCCATGTTTTACAGTGGGGATGAGGTTTTGATGTTGGTGCGCTGTGCCTTTTTTTCTCCACACATAGTGTTGTGTGTTCTTCCCAAACAACTCAATCTTGGTTTCATCTGTCCACAGTATATTTTGCCAGTAGTGCTGTGGAACATCCAGGTGTTCTTTTGCAAACTTCAAACGTCCTGCAATATTCTTTTTGGACAGCAATGGCTTCCTCCGTGGTGTCCTCCCATGTACTCCATTCTTGTTTAATGTTTTCCTTATTGTAGATGTGTCAACAAAAATGTTAGCATGTGCCAGAGATTTCTGTAGGTCTTTAGCTGACACTCTGGGATTCTTCTTTACCTCATGCAGCATTCTGCGCTGTGCTCTTGCAATCATTTTTACAGGACGACCATGCCTAGGGAGAGTAGCAACAGTGCTAAACTTTCTCCATTTGTAGACAGTCTGTCTTACCGTGGACACATGAACATCAAGTCTTTTGGAGATACTTTTGTAACCCTTTCCAGCTTCATGCAAGTCAACAATTCTTGATCATAGGTCTTCTGAGAGCTCTTTTCTGCGAGGCATGGTTCACATCAGACAGTGCTTCTTGAAACTAGTAAACCCAAAACAGGTGTGTGTTTTTTAAGGGCAGGACAGCTGTCAGCAACACAACCAATATAATCACACTGATTGGAGTCAAGGTTGGCTCACTCCTGGCTCCAATTAGCTCTGGGAGAAGTCATTTAAGGTAGGGCCTCACATACTTTTTCCTCCCTGCACTGTGAATGTTTACATGTTATGTGCAATTAAACCATGGCAACATCTAATGTTTGTGTAGTATTATGTTTAGCAGACTGTGTTCTTCTACTGTTGTGACTTAGATGACGTTCAGAGCACATTTTATGCCCAATTCATGCAAAACTCCACGTAATCCCAAGGGGTTCACATACGTTTTCTTGCAACTGTACAGTTATGCTCAAAAGTTTGCATACCCTGGCAGAAATTGTGAAATTTTGGCATTGATATTGAAAATATGACTGATCATGCCAAAAAATGCTCTTTTATTGAAGGATGATGATCATATGAAGCCATTTATTATCAAATAGTTGTTTGGCTCCTTTTTAAATCATAAAGATAACAGAAATCACCCAAATGGCCATGATCAAAAGTTTACATACCCTGGAATGTTTGGCCTTGGTACAGAAACACAAGGTGACACACACAGGTTAAAATGCCAATTAGAGGTTAATGTTCCACATCTGTGACTTTTTAAATTGCAATTAGTGTCAGTGTATAAATAGTCAATGAGTTTGTTAGTTCTTACTTGAAAGCACTAATTAGACTAGATACTGAGCCATGGGGATCAGAAAAGAACTGCCAAATGTCCTGCGTAACAAGGTAATGGAACTTTATAAAGATGGAAAAGGAAACTGTATATATATATATATATATATATATATATATATATAGAGAGAGAGAGAGAGAGAGAGAGAGATGCACATGGAGTTTCATTTTATCATGTATTTTAATTGTATATTGTATTGTTTATTGACATTTTAATAATTGTTATGGCATTTTAGATATAGCTATTTATGTTGCAATTGTCCCACATACTGCTATAGGCAAAATCACTTTTCTTGTGGAGTGTTCTCTTTAAGATCTGAGGAGGGGAGGAATGTTTAATCTTTCCTTCCCAATATATAGTATGGTCTTCCTTAGTGAGTGTGACTTGATAAAGGAGGCCACGCCTCCGGAATGCATCATTATAGCAATCTTGGTTCAGGTCCTCCCCCTCTCCTGTTTGTCGGTTTACGGCAGATTGCTTCAGTGTGTGGTGCCGGCTGAATCGGGCACATGCTCAGTGGACTGGGCACGTCATGGCTGCAATTGTTTCAAGGTGGCGGGCTGTTTGAATCAAGAGTCCTAGCTGACTTCCAGTAGATCACAGGTCACTCCTTTCCATCAAGATCTTACAGTGGCCACTCAGGAGTGGAGGTTGAGTCCTTCTATATACCAATCTTTTCACCATCTCTTGTTGTGAGTGTATTGGTTGAGAATTTACATTGGTTTTATCAATAAACTGTATAAGTCTAGGGTGAATGTGCACTCTCTCCCTTTCTTTGTTCTTAACTTTTTCGGGGTTTACTGATAGGATTATATATACGTGTTCTTTTGGAACAGAGCAAGTAAAAAAAAGTAAAAAAAAAAACAAATGTAATTCCAGCAGTGCTTAACTCTGATCCACAAGGCCCCCCACACAGTAAATATCTTTATGTTCTTTGCACATGTTCACAGGTGAGAAAATCAGTGTTGCCTTTTTACATAACTTACTAAGTAAAACATTTTCGCTCGCGAGTTAGCACAAATGAATAGTAGATGTACTGCTGAATCCCAATACTGTACCCAAAATAAGTTTACGAATTGGCACCATTCTTGATTGTAAGATTTTGGTATCCAAGAGAAGTGCCCTAGGCAGTCAATTTTGGTGTTTTATTAAAAAACAACCCCCCCCCAAAAAAAAAAATATTTCTAGTTTCTAAATCAATCACAGCACAGCCTGTCATTTCAGAACAAATTTTCTGTAAAATCTGACTGTTTTCAAAAAAGAAGATCCATTGTACAGCTTTTTATACTTGGTAAGGGTGGAAGTTCAGCTACATCATGCAATCCCAGTAATTCTCAATGGCCTTAGGCTAAGTTCACTCTAACTTTGTTAGCAGGCATTTTGCAGACATTTGAGGGGCGTTTTTAACGCTTCTCAAATACCTATGAAAATTATACACATGGCAGCACACAGTGCTGTTCACACTGAAGTGTTAGCGTCGTGGCAAAATTGACACCTCATGTCAAGTCAGGAGGAGTTGAAGCCTCCCATTCAAGTCTATGGTGAAGCTCCTCAAACGCCTGGCAGGCATTTGCAGGGCATTTGTGAGGCGTTTATGTGGCGTTAATACCATTAACTTCATTATAGGCGTTTAGGGTGCATTTAGAGAGCATTTGAGGAGCATTAAAAATGCTTCCCAAACCCCTGTCTAATGCCTGTCAAAAGCTATAGGGGCGTTTGGGAAGAGTTAGAAATTAGTCAAGTGTGAATGAGCCCTTAAAGTAGGATGGACAGACGACAGAGACAAATGATTCTGTCTGAGGAGCTCAGCTAATTTGTATATCAAATTACTGAGTCTACCAGCTTCAGTAAGTATGGCACAGTGGTGTATAGGTTATATTTAGAGAGCTACGTGGGTCTGCCCTTAGAAATTGTGGAACAATTTTAATTTAGATTGAATTTTTAATTTTGCAAATCCACTTTTTAAAAATAAATTTACAAGTCACGTTGCATTTTTTGGATTAAACTTATTGCTTTGTTTCTAAACCTTTTTGCATGAAGCTTTGGATTTCTCATGCTCTTCTATAACTGTGTTGTAACTGAGAAATTGTGTATTTGAAGCAGGCGTAAGCCCTATGTATGATGAAATCAGGCAGATTTATGATGAAAGCTTTGCTCTCCTGTCATGTTGGAGCTAGAAGGCTGACCAGGTTCCTCTGAGTCCCCAGAGAGCTGCCTCTCCTACTTACCAGGCTGATATCATCAGCCTCAGATTGATCTCCCGTCTGTCCTTTCCCTTAGAGTCTCCTGATATGTAATGTTAATTAAGCTCATCAATTCTTAAGAGCTGTTGCCCTATGCCCTCCTCTGTTAAAAGATTTTTGCAATGTCTAAAGTCCCTTTTTCCAAGTTCTTCCTAGTCTGCATAACATAAAAATTACCTTCTACATGAATATATTGTTTTACCTTAACAGAGCATTTATGGAAACATGGGCTGACATCTATAAACTACTGTGTGCTTTGATCCTATATTACTTAGGTGTATGTAATAGTTTTGAAAAAAAAAAAAGAAAATGTGATCTTTAAAAACATTACATGTAACAACTAACTTCTAAATAGCAGCTATGTCCTGAGCCCTGTTCAGGTGGGAGGGTATATCTGTGAAAAAAGTGGGAATTTCAGCTTTTCTGCAGATCCATGATGCATCTTCATTCATACTGAAGAAGAAGGCCGTTGTCTATGAGCATGCAGATCTAAACTGTAGCACATATGTTTACATGCATCTACATCCAAGTCAGTTTCGGTCAGCCCTTTTTTGTTTCTGTGGAAATAATAAAAAAAAAAGAATATAAAAAACAGACCAAAGCTCAACCTGAATATATCAAAATCTAATTTATCCCAAAGTAGATATATACAGTATGTGAGAGACCCAACAGCTCACCTGACACATGTACTGATTGAAGGAAAATGACTTTATTGTAAACCTAGAACCTACAGTATAAAAACCTACTGTCTAGCTAGTAAAATCATAACTGGCCATTTCTTAAAAAACCCAATCAAAGCAGCTGCAGGGAAAGAAAGTGTATAAGCATCTCCTCCAAAAGAAGACAAAATTACATAGCCCAAGTGTTAGCAAACATTTGTACCCCAATAGGGGGCATAATCCATGTGAACTATATCGCATACCGAATAAACCCCCCCCCCCCACATTGGTATCCAAAAATGGGCCACTTCATGTGGCTAAATATGTCAAACATGTGGCCAATTTTTTGGACTCCCTGTTTGCTAATTTTGCATGAGGATTACATGAGTATTATCTCAAGACAGTTTTTCTGAAACTAGCATATTTTTGCTTTTCTTTTCTGGTACAATGGTTTTTATTGAGTTTTAATAACAGAGTACAAACTGAGCAGTTAGGTCCCACATGGCAGATAGAAACACAACAGAAAGCACGTGGTTGCAAATTAATCACATTTTCAGGAGAATCTAAAACAAAAAAGAATAGTAGCATCCAGCAGCCATGTCTGGGTAAAATAACCCAAGGTTTGGCAAGATGGGGGGGTGGGTACTCCAAAACTGTGGTGGTCGAAACAAAAAAGGAGGGGGAGGGAAGGGAAGTAGTAGAAGAAATAGGGAGGAAAGGCAGTGAGTAAGCTGGAGAAGAAGAACAGGAAGAGGAGCAGAACTAGGTAGGAGTGAAAGAAGGTACCTACAAGTCAAATTGTGTCCCACAGCCGCCTGGAATTTCTGGTCTGGTCGGGGGCAGAGTGGGTAGAAAATAAGACCACCATGGGCTCCATATGTTGAGGAATTTGTAATGGGAATTGTGTAGTATGCTGGTCATTTTCTCATGAACCATGAGGGTGATCCAGATGCTCTTCACCTCTGCTAACCCAACCAAAAGCTTCTTCTAAGCCCTGGCAGTGGCGCACTTTTCAGCAATGAAAAGGTATGTGGCCAATTTCTGTTGGTAGGAGAAAAGGCCTGGGAGCGGGGACTGAAGAAGTGCATGCTGAGTATCCTTGCAGAAGGGTACATGAAGAAGGGTCGAGAGGAGGCCGTAGACATGTGACCAAGAGCCCACTAGGTGGGGGAGGACCACCAGATATGGATCTCATCTCCGCGTTGGCTGCAGCCCCTGAAGCTCTGTTTTTCTTTACAGTTGATTGTCAAGTATAACCATATGTTTTCATGCACGTCTGTAATGAGTATCATAACTTTACTACACATGCCTTGTTTTACTTTCCAAATATTTTTCAAAACATTAACACACTAACAAAAGTGTGCTAGTTTCAGAATGTACGAGGTCTGAGATAAAACAGGTATGACCAGGGCTGCTGGCCCTCCAGTACTGGGCCTGGCCCAAGCACTACCAATTCAGCAAGGGAGCCTGGTGGTGGAGAGAGGACTCCCAACTTCTGGGCACCGCACTTTGCAGCAATAAGAAAAATCTTCCCCAGGTCCCATTTGTTCACTGAGTGGCACAAGGTGGACTAATTAATGACTTTCTGGTGCAGGTGGAGTAATCTTCCATACTGCAGTTCCTGATAATTAAATTAAAGTCCCAGGCTCTTCCATATCAATCCACTGGCCTGAACTACCTGAAAGCTGTCAAAAAGTTATGGCGTTTGAGAGGCGGTGAAGAAGTGTTATCTTGCTTCCTCACCACCTGATTTAACCCCTAAAAACCTGCCCACTGCACTGCATGCATTGTACACAGTTGTGGGAGGGGGGGGCCTATTCACTGAAAGCTGAACATGACGGGAGATCATTTTTGCCATGTCGCGATGCAAAGCATTGCAGCTGCAGCATATAGATATCCCCATCCACTGCCTTTGCAGCTTTTACTCCATCCGCTGCCTTTGCAATCTTTCCTCTGTGATACCCTTTTCCTAACCCTTGTATGTTACATATTCTTGACCCCTGCACTCTGTGTTACCCACTGCTGACTTCTGAAAAGTGTACTTTCACCTACTCATCAACCCTGCACTCTGAACATTACCCAGGCATGACCCTGATCTATGTACATTACAGACTGCTAAACCCTGCACTCTATGCGTTACTCACTCCTAACCCTTGAGCTATATATATTACCCACTCCTGACCCTTGCACTCTGTACATTACATACTCTTGACATGTACATTATATACACCCAATACCTGCTATCTGTATGTTATATACTGCGGGCACCTGGGCTCTTTTGACCCCTCTGCTCTGTACAAGTTTTAAATCCCTCCTACTATAGTTCAATTTTGTCACACCCAAATTTCTCTATCATGCACAATGTCTGCAGGCTAGGGGTGGAGGTGGTAAGGTTTAGGCCCTAGCTCTTTCTGGTGGGGGAAGGCTGTCAGGTAGGCTATACAGGGCTCCATGATTTCTAATGGCATCCCTGGGTATGATGAAAGGCAATATGTGCAAAAGAGAAGTGTGGAGGATATGACAGCAGGCACCATGTCTGGAGAGGAGTCTAGAGGGTATAACTTCTTCAAGTAGGTACTGAAGAGTGCTGAGGGTGTGATGGTAGACATTATATCAGGAGAGGAGAGTGGAGGGTATGATGTTGGGCAGTATTAGCAGAGGAGTACAGAGGGTATGACTTTGGGCAGTATGATCAAGAGACAAGTGTAGAAGTTATGACAGTAGGTAGTATGTGAAGAAAAAGTGTGAACTTGTTCTAGCAGCCACAACATGCAGGAAAGTAGTGTGAAGGGTATGACAGCAGGTAGTATGCACAGGAGAGTATTGCAGAGTATTGATGTAAGTTTGACTTGAACATTGGCCTTTCGTGTGTACAGCGGGCTGTTTGCCCGCAGCACCCCACAATGCACTGCACCCTGACAGTGCATTGTGATTGGCCAAAGCAATACACCTGACCATAGGTCAAGTGCAATGCTTTGGCAAATTACAGCGTATAATGATGTCCCTTGTGACATCACTACAGTATTTAAGAACTGTCATTGCGGCACATCTTCCAGGAGCCAGTGCCGAGAGCAGAGATTTGCCGAGAGCCAGTGCCGAGAGCATGCTCAGATAAGAGTCTGGTATGAATTTAGGGGGGACGAGACCTCCATACCACTTTTTGTTTAAATGTTGGCATGGGGGTTCCCTTCAAATCCATACCAGACCTGAAGGGTTTGGTATGGATGGGAGGGGGGACCCCATACCATTTAAAAAAAAAAATGTTTAATTGTTGGGCAATGCTGACAATTTTTTGACATTCGGCTGTCAGCAGGGAACTCTGCTGACAGCTGAAACGTTAAAGAATGTTTCACTACTAAAATACCACATGACTTAATAATATAACTCATGCGGTATTTTAGTAGCTGAGCTAGGAATGCATCCATTTATTTTTTAAAGCACAGTACTGAGCTGGCTAGAATCAGTTCTTGAGGGAGTCTAATCCACATTTTCACAGCCCTTAATGTGAAGAAGCCTTTCCGTATTTGGAAGTTAAATCTCTTTTCTTCCAGATGTAAAGTGTGCCCCCTTGTCCTCTGTGGCGATTTGAAAGTCAATTACTGTACACCGAGTTCACTATATGAGCCACTGATGTATTTATACATGTTGATCATATCCCCCCTTAATCTCCTCTTCTCAAGAGAGAATAAATCCAGTTCTTCTAATCTTTCCTCATAGCTGAGCTCCTCCATGCCTCGTATCAGTTTGGTTGCCCTTTTCTGCATTTTCTTCAGATCCCCAGTATCCTTTTTGTGAATTAATGCCCAAAACTGAACTGCATATTTTAGACGAGGCTTTACTAAAGATGTGTACAGGGGTAAAATGATGTCTCTCTCTGGAGTCTATACCTTTTTTCACATCCCTCTCCACCACTGACTCCTAAAATTGTACCCCCCCCCTAGTATGTATGATGCATGCATGTTTTTAGCTCCCAAGTGCATAACTTTACATTTATCAGCAATAAACCTCATTTGCCACATAGTTGCCCAAATAACAGTGCATTGAGGTCAGCTTGTAAGTTGGAGACATCCTGTAAGAATGTAATTCCACTGCACAGCTTGGTATCATCTGCAAAGACTGAAATAGTAATTTTAATTCCAGACCCTATATCATTTATAAATAAGTTAAAAGTAAGGGTCCCAACACTGGAGTACAACACTAATAACCTTAGACCATTCAGAGCATGAATCATTAATCATTCTCTGACCTACTGTAAATCAGCAACATGGGAGCTCACACATAGGATTTTACATAGGAGGAATAGAGGTCAAATTCAGTGAAATTGGATACTGGATTGCTGAAACTGAAACAGATTATTCTGGCAATGTGGAGGTGGTGCATAGCGTGTTAGCAGCACCTTGGACTGTAAAGATGGTGAGGAAGACACTGAAACAGAATTTGAACTTGAAAGGAGACACCAAAATTTAAGCTGGTTATTGAAAGGAAGAGATCATGAAATCTTTGACGAGTAAAGGTGGCGTTTTATAAAAGATCGTGCAAGTTTTTTTGGTGGGAAATATTTAAGCAGGAAATAGAACAGTGAAGCTTTGATCACTTTTGCCAGGGGTAGTGAAGATGAGATTAATTTTTGGCTTGGTGCATTAAATAAACATGAGGAATTACTTTAGAGACTGGCTGTTGATGAGCTAATGCACATGAGCTGGGTACTGGGCACTAAGGCTGGATTCACACTTGAGCGTACTGTCTTTAAGCATTTTTCATGTGGTTTTTGTGCATTTATGCGCTTTTTCATACAGCGTTTTTCAGGTGTTTATTAGTTTTGGCGTTGTGTCAGAACACAATAGCTCAATGGGGAGATCGCTGTACTAACATTGCATAGTTAGTATAGTCAGCTCCTTCCCAGATCCTCAATGTACCAGGCATTAAGTATTTAGAAAATGCGATATCTCCTGCGCTCCAGGACCCAGACCGGTGGTGAGTAGATGGAACAAACTCCAAAAAAGGAAGGAACCACCGAAATAGACAAGGTCGTGCAGCTCCACACCAAGGCTGGGGAAGCCCAAACGAAACTGTGAGGAAGAACAACAAAAAGAAGCGCACCAACCTTGCGCATTACCTCAGTAACCAAAATTTATTGAATAAAAGAATGGTACTCACAAACAGCGAATAAAAACAGGCATGTAAGTCCTCAAAGGGACTTTAAAGGCAAGATGCAAATGCGAATCCCATCATGGAGGAAGCCACTCAGAACAGCTGACGCGTTTCGAAGGACAAGCCTTCTTCCTCAGAGCTGACTAGACTGAGAGTGTGTGTTCCCATTTATGCCTCCAGACTGAAATAAGGCCCTCCCCAATGGGTTGGGCTGTCCTGGGCAGGGAGGAGGGGCTCGGGTGTCACCAAGATGCAATAAATAATCATCAAGATTTCATAAAACCATATAAATAGTAGACATAAAGAATAGAATAGACATATACCGTATATACATATATGAAATCAATTAATACTACAAAATTCATTCATTAATACGTACAGCTTGTAAATACATGGATAAAAGTTTAAAAATTAAAAATTAAAAATGACCAATTAGCTAATTAATCTCTTCATTAAAAATTATTATACTATAATTAACATTTATTATTGTCATTGCACTAACGGTCAAAATGCATACAATAGATATAGAAAAAGGAAAATAGAGGAACTCACACAGTTAGATGAGCCATTCATGGCCAATGATTTCAGGATTATTCCCACAAAGTGGGCAAAGCAGCCTGAGTATTTTGCTAAAAATAGTAGTAGTAGGATTAGTGATAACAGTTTGAGGAATGTTGCTATAAAAATATATATATATATAACTGAATGTAACTGTAGGAGAAAGGTTTTTGTGGGCATTCATTCATGCAATCCAGCCGGGGATGACTCATATGGATGGTGGGGAGGAGACAGTATATTGCAAATGAATCCGTATTACCTATGTTGTTGTTGGTGGTGTGTATTAGTTGTTTGGCAGCAGAGGGAGATATTGCTTCCATAATGTAGCTGCAGATGGAATCTGCCTGTGAAACGCACGCCGTTGTGGCGTGGTAGTTAATGCGCGTGCGCAGACCATCCCGCGCCTGCGCACTAGGACGGCAGCAACGCGAACTCAATGGCACATATCCAATAGCCATTGCGCGCGCAACAGGCAGCGCTGCTACATCACCACAAGGTCCTAGTTTCTCCAACCCCCACTGACTGCTGTCCGATCAAATGCATACCAACAGATTGAATGTGTATGTGTCTCCAGGCTACGACGAATCGTTAGTGCAAATTGCCACCCCCTATAGCTATAATCCCACCATCAAAACTTTAACATGAGTATTTATCTGACATATATATGTAAACTTATGTGTGCTCCTACACAATACATGCATACATGCACATGGATATAAGAAATCATTAAATGATTAATTGAAAATGTAAAAAACACATATATATAAATAATACAAGTGTCTATATAAAAAAATTTATATACCATAATAATAATATATAAAAAATATAGTATAGATGTGCACCAATGCACATACATATGAGAAACACCTACACCCATATTCCCATACATATAAATACACACATATATACATATACATATATATATACACATACACATACACATACATACAAACATTGTAAATAGTCTTCTACACACATATACATATATATACATATATAAAAAACCAACACAATTGATGTTAATTGAACAGGATGAGCCAGCAAAAACCTAAACACCTATACACATATACACACACACGCATATAAACGCACATATATACGCATATATATATATATATACACAAATATACATACAAATGCACACCAGACATGCCTCTCACTCGCAAAAAGCTAGATGAGAGTATGTATTTCCAGGTCATCATTAAGCCCTCCAGGGGACAGAGTACCCAATGTAAAAATCCAGAAGCTCTCCCTCTTGGATAGCTCCTGATGTCTCCTCCCACTATCCAGGTCCTTAGAGATGGCCTCAATCCCAAACACTTTCATACCAAGATAGTTACTAGAATGCTTTTCTTTAAAATGGCGGGGGACTGAATACTTATCTTTCCCTAATTTAATACTGCTCTTATGCTCACAGATTCTAATCCTAAGGCACCGTGAAGTGCGGCCCACGTATAATAAGCCACATGGACAGAGTATGCCATAGATGACAAAGGAGGTGCCGCAATTAATGAATTGTTTGATGGGGTACCTTTTCCCATCAGTACTTGTGAACTCTCGTTTTCGATGGCATATTATCTCACAGGTGCCACAGTTTGAGATGCCACATCTATAGCTGCCCTTTTGATCGAATACCATTGACCATGGGCCCGGGTTAGCTGTCGTAGTTTTACGCACTCTGCTTGGTGCTATTTGACTCCTAAGATCTCTCGGTTTTCTAAAGATGAGCGTGGGCTTGTCAGGAAGTGCATTCCCAAGAGTGGGGTCATTCTTAAGAATGTTCCAATTTCTTGATAAAATTTGTTTGATATGCCAAGACTTACTACTAAATCTGGTACAAAAACGTGCTTCCTTATTGTTGAAAGGGACAATGGGTTTTTTAGAGTTAGATTCGGTTTCTATAGAAGCACTGGAGTCATACATCACTAAATATTTATTGCAGGCCGTCTCTATAAGACTTTCCTTATATCCTTTATCTTTGAATTTCTGTTTAAGGATAAGGCTCTGTTCAATATAATCTTGTTTGAGCGTACATGTGCGTTTCAGCCTACAAAACTGTCCAAAAGGGACATTTTGGATCCATTGGGGGTGGTGGTTACTTTTAGCGTGTAGATAGGAGTTACCTGCTGTCGGTTTAAAATGCGTTTTTGAGCATATCAAACCATTACTCTCGTGTCTAAGTTCTAGATCCAGAAATACCAGTGTGTCTTTATCAATCACATGAGTGAACGAAATGTTGTATGGGTTATTTCTGCAGTGATTTAAGAATCCATCGAGTTCTAGATCGGTACCATTCCAGATAATAATGATATCGTCTATGTATCTTCCGTACAATACAAGATTTGCACTAAAGGGATTATTACTCCAAATATACTTATTCTCCCAAAAGCCCATAAATATGTTCGCGTAGCTGGGAGCAAACCGGGCTCCCATAGCAGTGCCCTGGATCTGGCGGTAATGTTTATCTAGAAAAGAAAAATAATTATGGTCCAGTGCAAATTGAATGCAATCGAACAAAAATTGGATTTGGGTATAATGAAGTGGTGAATCTTTTGCCAAAAAATGTTGGATGGCTTGGAGGCCAAAATCATGTTGAATGGATGTGTAAAGAGACACCACATCTAGAGACAGCCATCTATACCCCTGTTCCCATTTATATCCTGCTAGTATCTCCAGTATGTGGCTAGAATCTCTAACAAATGATGAGAGATTCATGACAATGTCTTTTAGGAAATGGTCGATATAGCTGCCTAGATTACTTGTCAGGCTACCTATGCCAGAGATGATGGGTCTACCAGGAGGGTTATCTTTGTTTTTATGTATTTTTGGAATATGATAAAAAAATGGAGTGGCAGGGTGTTTAATGTATAAGAAAAGGAATTCCTCTTTAGTGAGTATACCATCTGATAGTGCTGTTTCCAGCAGTAGTTTATACTTTGCTTGGTACTGGACAGTGGGGTCAATGGGGAGGACCTCATAGGTCTGACGATCGTTCAGAAGTCTTAAGGCCTCGCTAATGTAGGTAGCTCTGTCTTGAATAACCAGACCACCTCCTTTATCGGCTTGTCTAATAATTACATTTTTATTTTCTTTAATGATTTTGAGGGAGGCTTTAAGTGGGTCTTGTTGTAGGTACTGTTTCTGTGTGGATGCACTGGTGTTACAGATTTTCTTGAATTCTGTAAGCACTGATTCATAAAAAGTTGGTAAATGATGACCTTTGACCCAGTGGGGATAAAAAGTGGATTTTGGTTTAAAGCTGGTGTGCATGATTTCTCCCTGAGACCCAAGCGCCATTTCAGTGAGGTTGAGATACTCGAATGTATTGTCCATAGATGCACCCTCTATATACAGATTTTCTAGAATATCTAGCATAGGCGTTTCTAATGACATCTCCGTCAAGGAGGAATCTGGGGAGAGGTGTAAATGATTTTCCTTCTCACTAGACGTGTTGTCTTTTAGCAGAAAGAACCGCTTAACTGTCAGGTTTCTGATAAATTTATTCAGATCTACAAAAAGATCAAACAGATTGGGTGGATTGGGAAGGGCAAAATTCAGACCTTTTTTCAGGAGTTCGAGTTCAGAATCTGAGAAGGTTGATTGTGATAAGTTATAGATTTTAATAGTGGGGAGGGGAGCTTCTATCATTGTCTCCTTCCTCTTTTTGTGTCCCTTTCCTCCTCTCTTTCCTCGTCTCGTACGCTTTCCCTCTTTTTCCTTTCTGGGATTGATGTAGTTAACTGATCTGATGGGGCTGCGGATGTTGGACGAATCGCAGCCCCCTCCCTTAAAAAATTGGGTTGATTTCGGTCTGGATGTGTATTGCCTCGCCTATCAGTATCTAGTTGTCCCTTTTGAATTGAATGATGTATGGGGCCAGTGGAGGTGTTAACAATGGAATCTTGGTGTGAGCTTGAAAGGTTTTGGTCAACCCTATAATTATAGGGAGATAGGGGTCTCAATGATGTGTTTTTATATGCCAAAGGCCCTCTGGAACTAGAGCCTGTAGGATACCCTGTAGATTTCCCAGCTGGACCCCTAGAATAATTATAGTGTGACAAAGTCGTTTTATGCTGAGCGGGTCTATAATTATAATTCATAGCGGGCCCTTTTTGAAAATGGTGATTCATATTAGAATGGTGATTCTTATTATTGGAATGATAATTCTTATTATCAGTGTAGGTGTTATGCTGTTTGGTTTTGGGTTGGTGATAGATCTGTTTAGAACCTTTTGGATGCTGGGCATTAGAGAAATCATTAAAGTTGTGAGCTGGATTATTATTCCCAGAGTGTTGTCTAGGTGTATTTGGACAATTCCCTGGAGATCTGGGCAACAACATGGGTGCACTGGAGGATTTATGTTTCCAGTTAAATTCGCGTCCATAGGTATAATCCTGTCTGTCTCTTTCAAATTTGTCAGACTTACTACTTATGATATTTGTTTCAAGATGCATGATCTGATCATTTACTCTAGCATCCCATTCGTTAAAAGTGGGGATATCTGTATAAAGGGCCAATTCATTTTGTAGACTAGCAATATCTGATTTAATATTTATTAGATTCCTTTCTCTCTGTTGGATGATTAAATTCACCCAGATTCTATTGCATTTGCGGAGTTCCTCTTTCCAACTGATATCTAAATCCTCATCTAGGAAGCTGCACAATTTAGTTATTCTAAGACCTCTAGGGATCCTATTGTTTTCTAGATATTTCTGCAATAGTAATATGTCCCACCATTGGACAATTTCTTTCTCTAAAAAATGTTTCAATTTATAAAAGAGTGACACCATTTTATCTTCCCTCATAGCAAAGTCCAAGGTGTTACTCGTATTGGTCTCTTCCATGTTGGATCCTTTTGACTGTTGTTCAAATGCATTAATACTGCATGTAAAACCTTTCGCTAGGGAAGTTCTTCTAACTTCCCTTTCTTCAATAGATAAAACCATTATAGTCTAGTGAGTCCAAATGTTCAAAGGTTTTATGGTGTAAATAACTGTCTTAAATGAGGAGTAGCGGGACTGCGTCCAGGCAGCAAGAGCCCCAAACCCAAGACAATGAACAAAATGCGATATCTCCTGCGCTCCAGGACCCAGACCGGTGGTGAGTAGATGGAACAAACTCCAAAAAAGGAAGGAACCACCGAAATAGACAAGGTCGTGCAGCTCCACACCAAGGCTGGGGAAGCCCAAACGAAACTGTGAGGAAGAACAACAAAAAGAAGCGCACCAACCTTGCGCATTACCTCAGTAACCAAAATTTATTGAATAAAAGAATGGTACTCACAAACAGCGAATAAAAACAGGCATGTAAGTCCTCAAAGGGACTTTAAAGGCAAGATGCAAATGCGAATCCCATCATGGAGGAAGCCACTCAGAACAGCTGACGCGTTTCGAAGGACAAGCCTTCTTCCTCAGAGCTGACTAGACTGAGAGTGTGTGTTCCCATTTATGCCTCCAGACTGAAATAAGGCCCTCCCCAATGGGTTGGGCTGTCCTGGGCAGGGAGGAGGGGCTCGGGTGTCACCAAGATGCAATAAATAATCATCAAGATTTCATAAAACCATATAAATAGTAGACATAAAGAATAGAATAGACATATACCGTATATACATATATGAAATCAATTAATACTACAAAATTCATTCATTAATACGTACAGCTTGTAAATACATGGATAAAAGTTTAAAAATTAAAAATTAAAAATGACCAATTAGCTAATTAATCTCTTCATTAAAAATTATTATACTATAATTAACATTTATTATTGTCATTGCACTAACGGTCAAAATGCATACAATAGATATAGAAAAAGGAAAATAGAGGAACTCACACAGTTAGATGAGCCATTCATGGCCAATGATTTCAGGATTATTCCCACAAAGTGGGCAAAGCAGCCTGAGTATTTTGCTAAAAATAGTAGTAGTAGGATTAGTGATAACAGTTTGAGGAATGTTGCTATAAAAATATATATATATATAACTGAATGTAACTGTAGGAGAAAGGTTTTTGTGGGCATTCATTCATGCAATCCAGCCGGGGATGACTCATATGGATGGTGGGGAGGAGACAGTATATTGCAAATGAATCCGTATTACCTATGTTGTTGTTGGTGGTGTGTATTAGTTGTTTGGCAGCAGAGGGAGATATTGCTTCCATAATGTAGCTGCAGATGGAATCTGCCTGTGAAACGCACGCCGTTGTGGCGTGGTAGTTAATGCGCGTGCGCAGACCATCCCGCGCCTGCGCACTAGGACGGCAGCAACGCGAACTCAATGGCACATATCCAATAGCCATTGCGCGCGCAACAGGCAGCGCTGCTACATCACCACAAGGTCCTAGTTTCTCCAACCCCCACTGACTGCTGTCCGATCAAATGCATACCAACAGATTGAATGTGTATGTGTCTCCAGGCTACGACGAATCGTTAGTGCAAATTGCCACCCCCTATAGCTATAATCCCACCATCAAAACTTTAACATGAGGAGTATTTATCTGACATATATATGTAAACTTATGTGTGCTCCTACACAATACATGCATACATGCACATGGATATAAGAAATCATTAAATGATTAATTGAAAATGTAAAAAACACATATATATAAATAATACAAGTGTCTATATAAAAAAATTTATATACCATAATAATAATATATAAAAAATATAGTATACATGTGCACCAATGCACATACATATGAGAAACACCTACACCCATATTCCCATACATATAAATACACACATATATACATATACATATATATATACACATACACATACACATACATACAAACATTGTAAATAGTCTTCTACACACATATACATATATATACATATATAAAAAACCAACACAATTGATGTTAATTGAACAGGATGAGCCAGCAAAAACCTAAACACCTATACACATATACACACACACGCATATAAACGCACATATATACGCATATATATATATATATACACAAATATACATACAAATGCACACCAGACATGCCTCTCACTCGCAAAAAGCTAGATGAGAGTATGTATTGGAGTGGCAGGGTGTTTAATGTATAAGAAAAGGAATTCCTCTTTAGTGAGTATACCATCTGATAGTGCTGTCTCTAGATGTGGTGTCTCTTTACACATCCATTCAACATGATTTTGGCCTCCAAGCCATCCAACATTTTTTGGCAAAAGATTCACCACTTCATTATACCCAAATCCAATTTTTGTTCGATTGCATTCAATTTGCACTGGACCATAATTATTTTTCTTTTCTAGATAAACATTACCGCCAGATCCAGGGCACTGCTATGGGAGCCCGGTTTGCTCCCAGCTACGCGAACATATTTATGGGCTTTTGGGAGAATAAGTATATTTGGAGTAATAATCCCTTTAGTGCAAATCTTGTATTGTACGGAAGATACATAGACGATATCATTATTATCTGGAATGGTACCGATCTAGAACTCGATGGATTCTTAAATCACTGCAGAAATAACCCATACAACATTTCGTTCACTCATGTGATTGATAAAGACACACTGGTATTTCTGGATCTAGAACTTAGACACGAGAGTAATGGTTTGATATGCTCAAAAACGCATTTTAAACCGACAGCAGGTAACTCCTATCTACACGCTAAAAGTAACCACCACCCCCAATGGATCCAAAATGTCCCTTTTGGACAGTTTTGTAGGCTGAAACGCACATGTACGCTCAAACAAGATTATACTGAACAGAGCCTTATCCTTAAACAGAAATTCAAAGATAAAGGATATAAGGAAAGTCTTATAGAGACGGCCTGCAATAAATATTTAGTGATGTATGACTCCAGTGCTTCTATAGAAACCGAATCTAACTCTAAAAAACCCATTGTCCCTTTCAACAATAAGGAAGCACGTTTTTGTACCAGATTTAGTAGTAAGTCTTGGCATATCAAACAAATTTTATCAAGAAATTGGAACATTCTTAAGAATGACCCCACTCTTGGGAATGCACTTCCTGACAAGCCCACGCTCATCTTTAGAAAACCGAGAGATCTTAGGAGTCAAATAGCACCAAGCAGAGTGCGTAAAACTACGACAGCTAACCCGGGCCCATGGTCAATGGTATTCGATCAAAAGGGCAGCTATAGATGTGGCATCTCAAACTGTGGCACCTGTGAGATAATATGCCATCGAAAACGAGAGTTCACAAGTACTGATGGGAAAAGGTACCCCATCAAACAATTCATTAATTGCGGCACCTCCTTTGTCATCTATGGCATACTCTGTCCATGTGGCTTATTATACGTGGGCCGCACTTCACGGTGCCTTAGGATTAGAATCTGTGAGCATAAGAGCAGTATTAAATTAGGGAAAGATAAGTATTCAGTCCCCCGCCATTTTAAAGAAAAGCATTCTAGTAACTATCTTGGTATGAAAGTGTTTGGGATTGAGGCCATCTCTAAGGACCTGGATAGTGGGAGGAGACATCAGGAGCTATCCAAGAGGGAGAGCTTCTGGATTTTTACATTGGGTACTCTGTCCCCTGGAGGGCTTAATGATGACCTGGAAATACATACTCTCATCTAGCTTTTTGCGAGTGAGAGGCATGTCTGGTGTGCATTTGTATGTATATTTGTGTATATATATATATATATGCGTATATATGTGCGTTTATATGCGTGTGTGTGTATATGTGTATAGGTGTTTAGGTTTTTGCTGGCTCATCCTGTTCAATTAACATCAATTGTGTTGGTTTTTTATATATGTATATATATGTATATGTGTGTAGAAGACTATTTACAATGTTTGTATGTATGTGTATGTGTATGTGTATGTGTATATATATATGTATATGTATATATGTGTGTATTTATATGTATGGGAATATGGGTGTAGGTGTTTCTCATATGTATGTGCATTGGTGCACATCTATACTATATTTTTTATATATTATTATTATGGTATATAAATTTTTTTATATAGACACTTGTATTATTTATATATATGTGTTTTTTACATTTTCAATTAATCATTTAATGATTTCTTATATCCATGTGCATGTATGCATGTATTGTGTAGGAGCACACATAAGTTTACATATATATGTCAGATAAATACTCATGTTAAAGTTTTGATGGTGGGATTATAGCTATAGGGGGTGGCAATTTGCACTAACGATTCGTCGTAGCCTGGAGACACATACACATTCAATCTGTTGGTATGCATTTGATCGGACAGCAGTCAGTGGGGGTTGGAGAAACTAGGACCTTGTGGTGATGTAGCAGCGCTGCCTGTTGCGCGCGCAATGGCTATTGGATATGTGCCATTGAGTTCGCGTTGCTGCCGTCCTAGTGCGCAGGCGCGGGATGGTCTGCGCACGCGCATTAACTACCACGCCACAACGGCGTGCGTTTCACAGGCAGATTCCATCTGCAGCTACATTATGGAAGCAATATCTCCCTCTGCTGCCAAACAACTAATACACACCACCAACAACAACATAGGTAATACGGATTCATTTGCAATATACTGTCTCCTCCCCACCATCCATATGAGTCATCCCCGGCTGGATTGCATGAATGAATGCCCACAAAAACCTTTCTCCTACAGTTACATTCAGTTATATATATATATATTTTTATAGCAACATTCCTCAAACTGTTATCACTAATCCTACTACTACTATTTTTAGCAAAATACTCAGGCTGCTTTGCCCACTTTGTGGGAATAATCCTGAAATCATTGGCCATGAATGGCTCATCTAACTGTGTGAGTTCCTCTATTTTCCTTTTTCTATATCTATTGTATGCATTTTGACCGTTAGTGCAATGACAATAATAAATGTTAATTATAGTATAATAATTTTTAATGAAGAGATTAATTAGCTAATTGGTCATTTTTAATTTTTAATTTTTAAACTTTTATCCATGTATTTACAAGCTGTACGTATTAATGAATGAATTTTGTAGTATTAATTGATTTCATATATGTATATACGGTATATGTCTATTCTATTCTTTATGTCTACTATTTATATGGTTTTATGAAATCTTGATGATTATTTATTGCATCTTGGTGACACCCGAGCCCCTCCTCCCTGCCCAGGACAGCCCAACCCATTGGGGAGGGCCTTATTTCAGTCTGGAGGCATAAATGGGAACACACACTCTCAGTCTAGTCAGCTCTGAGGAAGAAGGCTTGTCCTTCGAAACGCGTCAGCTGTTCTGAGTGGCTTCCTCCATGATGGGATTCGCATTTGCATCTTGCCTTTAAAGTCCCTTTGAGGACTTACATGCCTGTTTTTATTCGCTGTTTGTGAGTACCATTCTTTTATTCAATAAATTTTGGTTACTGAGGTAATGCGCAAGGTTGGTGCGCTTCTTTTTGTTGTTCTTCCTCACAATTAAGTATTTAGAGTCAAGCTTTGGTGGGTTAAGTGCTATGATACACTTTTAGGGTAATGTTAAGAGTTAGGGGTTAAATTAAATATAACATAGTATGCATAGGTTAAAGTATATGTACCTATGCATACTATTTACTAAAACCTCAAACTATACCATGTTAATGTAAGTTCAAAAATCACATTCAATCTTTTTGACTCTGCAGCTTTCATTAAAATATTACTTGGTGATATTGTTGTTAATATATTTATTCAGGAACTGAGATGCAGCAAAGGATAAAATGGGGAAAACAAATGTCCATAGAGATGGCAATTTTTTATGACGCATAACAAATCAACAAGCTAAACGTCATTCAGTTGGTTAAGTTTTAGAGTTAAGGGAGAGATTAGTTTGAGGATAAGGTTACTTTTTAGGGTAAACAGAGGGTTAAAGTGGTAATAAAGTCTGTTTTTGTACTTGTACCTACTGGTAAGCCTATAGTAAGGCTTACCTGTAGGTACTTTAAATATCTGCTAAATGTGCACTGGTTAGGAGATATTTACTTGTAAAGCAGAACAGGCGCATGCGCTCTGAAGGAACGACATGCCCGTGTTGTTCCTTCAGAGCTGTGTGCCATAAAAAATGCACATGCACGGCAGTGACATCATCACGGCTCTGACATCATCACGGCTCGGCCATTCAAGCCGCTGGATCCCGCAAAACTGGAAGAAGGACCAAGTGAAGATGGAAGCCCTGTCAGCGGTGACAACATGCCACTGGAGGACTTCGTTTTAAGGTAAGTTTCACACAATGTGCTAGTATGCAATGCATACTAGCAAATTATGACATTACCTTGCTGGGGAAGTTTTTCTTTTTTTTTTGATTACTGGGTTTACTACTGCTTTAAGTGTGTGTTAGGAATGGCCTAAGGGTTAGGTTAAAATTACGGGTTGGGGTGATTTTTTGATTGTAAAATTAGGTCACTTCATTTTTGCACTTGTAGTCACCAAAACTCCCATGCTAACAACTACCTCTGAAATACCAACATACCATTAAGAATTGTGCTGCCAGCGCAGATCTACAATATTACTTGATTCTCCCTGTTTGCACTTCAGTCTAACCTTATCCAAATTAAAGAGGAAAGTAATTTCTCAATTTCAGAAGTTAGGAGGGCAGTTATTATAAGAAAAACTGATCTCCCAAGCTGAATAATTTGGTGTATGTTTTAGCTTCTATGAAAATGGAAGGGATCTATGATGTATTAATATATGCCCTACTATTGACAGCTGTAGCATGCTAAGGAGAAATTACCATCTACAACTTTTTTTCTAATTCTTCTACATATGTATTGCTGTTAGGCAAGTATTCCATTTCCAATATTTTTTCATAGAATGGCTTGTAATGTGTCTGGAATTGCATTTAGGACTTATGCTGTCACCACCTTACATGTAAATTGTGTTTAGCGTAATTATTTCTGTTCACTTTTTTGCCCATACTGTCTAAATGATTGCATATTACATTGCTTTACTATGCTCCTTTGCAAAAGCATGCATGATGATCATTTTTACGTCTAGGCTAGACATGATTTATAAGGTATGAGAATGTGCATATTTTTCAGTAGTAACATAGCAGGTGTTACAATTCACTGTGGTCTACCACACGGAGATCCGTTCCTAAATCATCAGCTGATTTTGACAGTTTTGGTCTGGAATAGGTCTTCAGTCTGTAAATCACACAAATTAAGCAGTATTGGCTGTTAAATTCACCATAAGATCCTCTGGGGGGTTCTCGCCATGAATGTGCCCTGAAGTATGTTTTGCCCAGCGTAGGTATAGAAAAGATGGGATTATCACTCTCTGACATATTTATAATCTGAAACAAATACTGTACACATAAAACATTATCTCACTGATTTACAGATACAACCCCAAGCACAGCAATCATTAAATTATAGTTGTGTTCAGGCTATGGACATTCAAATATTGACATTTTTCTAACAAACAGTAAATATGATTTTTAAACCTGTTCTTACTGATGTCTGTAGCTACATGCATTGGGGAGTAACTAATTCTAAGACTTTACAGCAAAACACTTTCACTTTAATTTTCTCTTCATAGCATATTTTACTGCCCCCTCTCAGCAGTGACTTGACAGCCTGTCTGCCTTCTAATCTCTAATGTAATCTCGGAGTATGTGCACAGGAATAGGGGGAGAGCAGAGTATTGAGACCAATCTTGAAGGACTTCTCTGCATCTATAATGCATTGAGGATGAATTGATGCACAGTGTCAACAGACACATATATCAGCAGTGTGGGCTTGTTTTAAAGCCAATTTTCTGCTTGTTAAGAACAT
Organism: Staurois parvus; assembly: GCF_062004578.1. Classification (NCBI taxonomy): domain Eukaryota; kingdom Metazoa; phylum Chordata; class Amphibia; order Anura; family Ranidae; genus Staurois; species Staurois parvus. The sequence goes on from NW_028318511.1 coordinate 7,245,160, forward strand.
TGTAATATTTGAATGTTCTTAGATTGGCACCTTTATGTAACTTTGTGTTTTCCATGTTCCTGGTGAGATGCTGGAAAACCCAAAGTTGCAGGGTAAATGGATGTGAGATAGAAATAAGTTGTAACAATAGGTGAACTATTTTGTTACTTTAGCAAGTAACAAAAGAGTTTACCTACTGTTACCACTTGTATCTGTCTCACATATATGTATACCCTAAAATTCTGGGTCTTGTAGCACCTCCCCTGGAATGTGGTAAACACAGAATGGCGAAAAAGAGAACTGTTAAACACTGAATGAGGAGCTGGATATTCTAAGCTTGGCTGCTGTTTTACACATGTGTATGACACCTGAGCTATAAGGTAAGATTTACAGTACATGTGGGATTGCTAGTCTTTTTTTAGAAGATCCTCTCCTATTGTTTATATTTTAGTCATTGTTGAGTGCATGACAAGATTTGAGAGTAGTTACTTACAGATCTAAGAGTGTCAAGACTTGAATTATAGTGCGCATTCCTTTTGTGACAAAGTAAAACTCTCACTCCCATGTTGTGTGATATTTAAACAAACTTGTGGATTCTTTTTCTCATGTCATCTGGCCATCTCCAACTCTTAAAATCTTGTATCACTAGGGTGAGACTCATCGGCACTCCTCTCCAATCATCCAAGTGTTTACTGTGGTAATGCCCCCATTGGCGTTAACAGAAAGGTAGCAGCCCTAGACCCCAACAGAGTCTATCACCTACCACCTACAACTGGGATATAACTTATTGGAAGCAACTCCTGCCATAGGCAGGCAGCCTACAGAAACACCAGTCCAGCTTTGTCTTCCACCCAAACATCAAACACAAGTATAACACATACCTCTTTGAGCAAGCAAATAAACTGACCTAAGATATTGTCTTGCGTCACTAATTCTGCACCACTTCTTCAACTGTTATCTTACAAAGTGCACACTGTCACCTATAGCTTTGTCAGTTCCTTACTTACAGTTTCTTGTTTTTCCCTTTATACCTCTAGATCAGCCTCTCTCAACTAGGGTTCTTCCACAAGTTTCTAGGGGTTTCTTGATCAACGAATAATTTCTGCCTCTCAGACAAATATCCACTAACACCAAAATTATTTTTTTAGCTATCTGTAAGTGGTATTCTTTCCAATGACCACAGTTGTAAGGAGCATTCTTCCCAATGACCATCACACTATTGTACCATGAGCTGTAGTCATTATTAGTAAGGGTTACCTGAGAAACGTTATTTCAAAGGTTTCCTTAGTGTTAAAAAGGGTGAGAATACTGCTCTAGATTGTAAGAATGCTTGTTCTACTATTGTGCCATACTGTATCTTGCATACTTTTTATATACAATTGAAAGTACTTGTCATTTTTGACATTTTTTGTATATCTATATTATTCATAGCTGTAGTTTGTTCAGAGCCACAGGAAATGATGGCGCTATATGTATAAATCAAAGCAATTTGTAATTATAATACTATAAAGTGAAATTAAAACAATATTTAGTTGTGCTTCTTTAACACAGTAATGTTCACTAATCAAGGCCCTAAGCTGTAGCAATGCTCAAGGCTTCTTTTAAAATCACATTTATATTGGCTACCTCTGCTGTGAAGCTATATTGATACCACAACAGGATACTGAAAAAAGATCTGACTTCCCTTTAAACAATAGTCATTTTCATATTCCCCAGTTTACTCTCCACTGGGTCTACAACAAACTTTTTCATCTCTTGTTTTTATGTAGCCACTGTAACAAATGACGTGTCTTATCCCACCATTGAACCAAATGTAGTTTAATGAAAACACATGCTGTGTAGCTGTGAGAGCTCCCTATTAGATGAACAGTTTCATTGTTAAATTGTTCAGTGAGAGATAATGTGGCAATAAGTAAAACTGTAGCTTTTTATACACTGGCTTGAGCACAGAGCTAGCACTACAAATTATCTAGTCTCACCCGGTGGTAATGGAGGATTATCATCAGGTTTTTCTTGGTGGTAGGTTGGAAAAAGCTTTAAAGATAGGTAAATCTTTATTTAAATATTAAAATGGAACTCCAGCATTTTGACCCCCTCCTCCACTCGCCTGCTCCCCACCTCTCAAAGCCCCCAAGGTGTTTAGCTGGTCCAGTGATGTCGAAGCAGCTTCCTCCTCTTCTTCTAGAAGCAGCATGGGGCAGGCATTCTTTCAGGACTGAGAGGCACTCATGTTATGACGTGAGTGCTTCCCAATCCTGGAGTACTATGAACCCATCCTGTTTGATGATGTAAGTGTCATTCTGCTTGAAAAGGACCATCTTCACTGAACTGAGAAGGAAGTCAGGGACACCACTGGAGCATGGAGAGGGTAAGCAGAGATTGACATTTTTAGAAACTACTGTAAAAATATCTACTTGTATTATTTGTCAGAAAATCTTAAAGACAACAGAACACATGCTAAAAACAAAGGTGTACCTATTAAGAAAAACTATACCCAAAGACAATCCTTCTGCTTAAAAAAAATGCATAAATACATACTAGAGCATAAGTATACGTATGAGCTCACTCATAATAAGCATATATAACATAAAGGATAAACAAAAAGGGTGTAATAATTACATAGGTATAGTGGCGGTGCTCTCAGGGTAACAAAAGTTTATTTTATGCTTGTATAAGGAAAGTTGATCTCGCAGCGAATTGACAAAATGTAGAATGTTCAATTATAGATATACTAGGTCATCCACTTCATCCAAAGAAGCATTACACAAGTAGGGCTTGCCAATAGCTTTATATATTATTACAAAGCTAGAACAATCCTCAAAGGAAAACATGTGGAACCATTAGAGAGACCATTTGCTGCCAGAATCTACCAAGCATAGTGGTTGCAACCATTGACTGGAACCAGCAAGTTGGGGTGATGTAGCTAATCTGGATACAGTGTATAAATGTTACTGAGGATCCTTAAGCCCTCTAGAAATGGAGGAAGTTTTCTACAGGGACCACCGAGACCACAGTAAAGAAACTGATCCGCACTACCACCAGTGCTCTAAAATCCTCCTTTATTACATTAACCACAAAAAAAATTATATCAAGAATACAGTAGGTTGACGTGTTTTGGCCACACGGCCTCAGTCATAACCCATAAAGTGACAGGAAACATGAAAAATGTATATATAAGGTGGTGAGGACATAAGTCCGGCCTGTTAATTAGTCATTTAACTTAATGGCAGAGTATACAACAGCTGATATGGACGGCCAACAAACGCTATGTCCAAACCACCACACCAGACAAAATGTACTAGAAAACATTAACCAATGATGATCCAAAACAAATAAAACAAGAACACTAAACAAAATAAGAAATATAAAAAAATAAATTTACACGTACAAATGTCCTAGAGGATAGAAAATAGAGAGTAACCATGGACCTCTATATATAGAAAAAGGGGATAAATCATTAAGTCCTAAACAACAAAAAAAGGGATCTGAGGGAAACCAAAGAAAATATCTACTGCAGATGTAAATCTAGATCCAATCTTATATTTAACCCATGAAGAGATCTAGTCTGTAACTTCAAAATCCACCATGCTTCCCTGCTATAAAGTCTCCTCTCTTTATCACCTGCTCTTGGCGAATGAAACAGCCTCTCAATGCCATTGAACCTAAAGTTTGAGAGATCAGCTCCGTGACAATCCCTAAAATGACAGGATACATTTGAAATATGTTTAGCATTAATATTATTTGTGTCACAGGAGTGTTCTCCAATCCTTGTTCATAGCATTAGTGTAGTGCATCCCACATATTGTAATTTACAAAAAACAGGAAATCCAATAAATAACAAAATGCATGCCACAATTAATGTATTGTTGTATAGGAAATTCCTCCCCAGAAGAAAAAGAGGAGAACGATTTCAATGTCACATTTAAATGGCAGTATTTGCAAGCTTTCCTATTGCAAGGATAACTGCCTGTGCAAGACAACCAAGTGGGCTGATGCCTCTTTCTAGAAGAGAGAAACAAAATTGGTGACCGTAAGTGGGCTCCCGTCTACTGGAGAAACGGCAACCATTCTGTAATACTGTATGCAAGCTTTTATCTGTACATAAAATAGGCAAGTTCGTTTTAATAACTTTTGTAATTTGATAATATTCTTTGGAAAAAGTGGTAAAAAAAAGTCACAGGGCTTTCCTTTCTATGATGGTGTTTTGATTTGACAGAGGCAACCATAAGATCCTCCCTGTTTCTTCATCTGGCTCTATTCAGACCTCTCTGTATGACATGCTTGTTGTAGCCTCTGTCAGATAGATGTGATGTGATGTTATAACATTCTCCCTCAAAGGCCAATTCCATAGAACAATTGTGTTTAACCCGAATAAATTCTCCATAAGGTATGGCATTGATGGTGTGGGATGGATGAAAACTGATGGCAAAAAGAGTGGCATTGCCAGAGCATGGCTTTCTATAAATGTGGGTGGTAGCCAGTCCCAAGATGAGTCTCCACAAAGAGTGGCATTCAGAAGGTCAATGCTCAAACTTCTGTATTGTATTGAACCACCAAGACCACACATACATGACTTAGATATCACCCATTTTGCTAGAACCCCGTAAAATAGCCATAAAAAAAACATAAAAGCATTCTCACTCTCATGAGGTTTTGAAGGCAAATTGAAGAGTCTTCATTACAAGAACAAAAATCCATCTGTCAAAAGAGATGTAGGGAGAACTGCTACTGGAACAATAGGAGAGAGACTAGCATCTGACCAGTTTTGTTGGTATCCCAACTTAATTTTTTAAAGTCTGGGCAATCTAAAGATAAAAAAAACTCTCAGAGCTCTACTTTACCTCACTTTTCTCTCAAATGTGATATTGAAACAACCCTTGCTTACGTATAAGCCTTTTTTAAATGTTTTACCTCCCAGCAGCCAGTATTTTAGATGTGTATTAGTGTATACTGCGTGTATGCATCTTACATTTGACCTGGCAAATATTGGCTTTTGATTCACAAAGGGGTCAGCACAATGGTTCATCTTATCAGGCATGGTCTGTACAGATCAGTGTCCCTGTGCCTAAGGTGTGCAGTGCAGTGACACATATCATGATGTACATCTAACTCATCTGTCAATGGTTGTCAAAATGCCCTTGTAAAGACACATCCGTTCATCCGTGAGCAAGGACCAGGGCAGTGAAAAAAGCATTGTCTTTTTAAAAATAATATTTTATCATGACTTTACAGTATTCCGAAGTATTAATTGTATCCAGTGAAAAATATTCTAGTTTCCACGTGGGTTGTCTTTAGCTGAAAGCTCTCCACGGTTGTCTACAAATGATTGCATTAACACAAGCTTTCTTCATATGTATGTGATACGTCAGCACAAGAACAGTGAATACCAGTAACCATCAGAAACTACCAAATTTGGCTATTAATCAGTTTAAAGCAGCTAGAACAGTATAAGGTGATTGGCTGCTATGTTTTACTGCAATGAGCTCACTGCTCCAGCAACACAGTGATGGAATGTAGCCTATGACTTCAATTTTAAAGAAGCATTGCAATGTAGGTATAAGCTTTATCACTCAATGTTTGTAAAAGAAAGAAAACATAAAAGATAAGGTGATGCCAGAAAAGTTAAAAATAAAGAGATGGTTGAGAATGTATCGGCTTATTTATTGCAAGTACAAAAATAAGCCCATGGTAGCCAATCAAATATCTCCTTTCACTCAGCAGTTAGAACAATAAAAGTTGGTTTATGCTTGATTGCTTACAGTAACTGCATTTGGCACAACGCATTTGTCTTAGTCAGGGTTTTTTTTTAAGCAGCAACCCGAAGGAACGCAGTTCTGGCTCCTCTAGCACTGAATGAATGTAATCAAAAAGGGTGCTGGGGTGTGCAGCAGGGTCTATTGATGCTGTCAGATGGTATTTATTGTTTCTGGAGGGGATTTATTTCTGTGTGGGTCTGTGGATACTAGGAAAATCTGTTGTTGCTGGTGGAGGATCCATTGTTGCTGAGGGTGGATTTTATCTTGCTAGGCAGTCAAATGTTGCTGGGAGGGATCTATTTTTCCTGGCTGCTGGATGGCATATTGATGCTGGCTGTGGGGAGATCTTTTGTTGCTGCATGGGGTCTATTGTTGCTGCTGGGGTATTTTGTTGTGGGTGGTCCATTGTTGCTGGGGGATCTATTGTTGCTGTGGGTCTGTTGTTGCTGACTGTAGAGGATCTATTTTAATGTTTTTCTTCTTATTATTAACAAATTCTATACAAACTTTGCACCACTAAATGATACTGGGTTCTGTGTTCTCTAAAAGAGTGGTACTGGGAAATGAATAGGTGGTGGAATCAAGGAATGGTGCTTGGAGGTGAGTATGGGCGGAGACAAGGGGTGACTTGGAAAGGGGGCGTTCCTGCACCTATTTTCTGAGAAAGAAAAAAGTCCTGGTGTTAGTTAATAAAAGTCATTGTGATTGATGCCATAATATAAATTGCATTAGTTAGCTTCTCTATTGAGGTGTAAAAACAAAAAAACTACTGAAGTGTAAATTGATAGAAATAACTCCTCTAGGAAATAATTAATTAGTAGGCAGCCTAAATCTACATAAACAAAATGAACTTGCGCTTCTCACAGGTGTGACTTTCTTGTTTGGCTCTTTCTTTAACTTTTTGATTAAGTTGCAGCCATATAATGGATCTCTTGGGTGAATGCCCAACTGTCTGCATCACCCCTAAGAACCACTCAGCTTCTTTATGGGTGAACTCTAGGCAGATATAAAAACACCACTCAATGCATAATTTATTTTTTTTAACTGCAGTTAAAGCCAGAACCTAAATTTGCCTTGATATCAGATACATTTAATAATCCATACAGAAACACACATTGAGAAGGAAGGCCAGCACTTTTCAGGTTTTGCTGCAATAAACAGTGAACTGACTGGAGGAGAAGGCAGAGTGAGCAGAGGTAGACTCATTAGCATGCTGCTTCTTCATTGTCCACTGTCCAACAAGCTGAGTGCCTGCTTTTGACCAAGCTGTTGTGCTGCTATGGTAGAGTTTGAGGATTTGGCTCTATTTTATGGGTTTAGCAGCGTTGCCTGGCTTAGAAGGCTGACACTACAGAATTACAGATTATTCAAAGGTGAAAGAGTTCACACATACAGTTGTGTTCAAAATAATAGCAGTCAGACTTCACTAACTAACCTGATCAATCACTGTTTTTGGTAGAAATTATATTTCTACATGGCAAATAATTTACTAGCAGGTGTAATAGAGTAATAGAAATCCAACAGACCCAACAGTCATGACATGCATGCTGCTGATTCTGTGTAATTGAATCACTAATTGAAAGGGGCATGTTCAAAATAATAGTAGTGTGGACTACTATTAGTGTGGTCACTGATTCTTTGAAAAACAGGTGGCAATTATTGCCCTTATTTAAGGAAGGAAGGCAGCAAATGTTGTACATGCTGGTTACAGTGCATTTCTCTCTGAAATTCTGAGGAAAATGGGTCGTTCCAGACATTGTTCAGAAGAACAGCGTACCTTGATTAAAAAGTCAATTGAAGAGGGGAAAACATAAAGAAGTGCAGAAAATCGCAAATGCTTTAAAATGGCAACCAAAACCTGAAAGACATGGAAGAAAGTGAAAAACTACCATTCGAATGGATAGAAGAATAGCGAAAATGGCAAGCACTCAGCCAACAATCAGCTCCAGGAAGATCAAAGAAGGTCTAAAGTTACCTGTGAGTACTGTTACAATTAGAAGACGCCTATGTGAAGCCAAGCTATCTGCAAGAAGCCCACGCAAAGTCCCACTGTTGAAAAAAAGACATATGCTGAAGAGGTTACAATTTGCCAAAGAGGACATTGACTGGCCTAAAGAGAAATGGCGCAACATTTTGTGGACTGATGAAAGTAAGATTGTTCTTTTTGGGTCTAGTGGCCGGAGACAGTTTGTCAGACGACCCCCAAACACTGAATTCAAGCCACAGTACACTGTGAAGACAGTGAAGCATGGTTGCGCAAGCATCATGATATGGGGATGTTTCTCATACTACGGTGTTGGGCCTATTTATCGCATACCAGGGATCATGGATCAGTTTGAATACATCAGAATACTTGAAGAGGTCATGCTGCCTTATGTTGAAGAGGAAATGCCCTTGAAATGGGTGTTCCAACAAGACGACCCCAAACACACCAGTAAACGTTCAACATCTTGGTTCCAGACCAACAAGATTGACGTTATGGAGTGGCCAGCCCAATCCCCGGATCTTAATCCAATAGAAAACTTGTGGGATGACATAAAAAATGCAGTTTCTGAGGCAAAACCAAGAAATAGAGAAGAACTGTGGAATGTAGTCCAATCATCCTGGGCTGGAATACCTGTTCACAGGTGCCAGAAGTTGGTTGACTCCATGCAACACAGATGTACAGCAGTTCTCAGAAACAGTGGTTATACAACTAAATATTAATTACCGTATTTTCCGGCGTATAAGACGACTTTTTAACCCCTGGAAATCTACAAAGTCGGGGGTCGTCTTATACGCCGGGTGCTGTGCTGAAACCTTACTGTACTTCCGAGCTGACGCTTCTGCGCATGTCTTCGGCAGCAGTAGACGATCGCGGATCACCATAGCTCGCAGAACTGCATGAGACGTCGGATGCAGCAGTGCTCGATTGAGCTTGACTGAAACTGTGATATGCAGAGAAGGGATACACATCGGGTAGCGGCTTCTGCGCATGTCACAGTTTCAGTCACGATCAATCGAGCACTGAACGGCTGCATCCGACGTCTCATGCAGTTCTGCGAGGAATGGTGATCAGCGATCGTCTACTGCTGCCGAAGACATGCGCAGAAGCGTCAGCTCGGAAGTACCGGTATGGTACTGCTGCATCCGACCTTGTCCCCTTCATTTCTATGAAATACGGTAATTAATTATTAATATTATAATGTCTTCACTGTGGCAGTTTTGTGCAATTTATGGTACCGCTCGGATCATCTTGGAGACAGGCAGGGCTGGGCAGGCAGGGAGAGCTGACCCACCCAATCCAAGCAGGCTTTGTATGCAGTGTGCACAGAAAATACTGGTACATCGCTTGCCGTGATTGGTTGGTAGAGGGGTAGTCTTATACGGCGAGTATAGCCCAAACCCTATATTTTAACAGGAAAAGTAGGGTGGTCGTCTTATACGCCCAGTCGTCTTATACGCCGGAAAATACGGTAAGTGATTCAAAGGAAAGCAAAATCTTCAAACATTTTTCAGTTTGATTTCACTACATATTTTTATGGACATTTTCTTTGGACATTTATTGATTTGTGTATTCACATAGAGATTCAGTCACTGTTTTTTGCATGGTATTATTCAGTGCACTATTGTATTTATTTAATATTTTTTTTCCTTTAATTGCACCAATATAGATGTAATTTTCTTACACACTTAGAGGTACAGTTGTGTTCAAAATAATAGCAGTCAGACATCACTAACCTGATCAATCACTGTTTTTGGTAGAAATGATATTTCTACATGGCAAATAATTTACTAGCAGGTGTAGTAGAGTAATAGAAATCCAACAGACCCAACAGTCATGACATGCATGCTGCTGATTCTGTGTAATTGAATCACTAATTGAAAGGGACATGTTCAAAATAATAGCAGCGTGGAGTTCTATTAGTGAGGTCATTCATTCTTTGAAAAACAGGTGGCAATTATTGCCCTTATTTAAGGAAGGAAGGCAGCAAATGTTGTACATGCTGGTTACAGTGCATTTCTCTCTGAAATTCTGAGGAAAATGGGTCGTTCCAGACATTGTTCAGAAGAATAGCGTACCTTGATTAAAAAGTCGATTGGAGAGGGGAAAATATATAAAGAAGTGTAGAAAATGATAGGCTGCTCAGCTAAAATGATCGCAAATGCGTTAAAATGGCAACCAAAACCTGAAAGCTATCTGCAAGAAGCCCCCGCAAAGTCCCACTGTTGAAAAAAAGACGTGCTGAAGAGGTTACAATTTGCCAAAGAGCACATTGACTGGCCTAAAGAGAAATGGCGCAACATTTTGTGGACTGATGAAAGTAAGATTGTTCTTTTTGGGTCTAGTGGCCGGAGACAGTTTGTCAGACGACCCCCAAACACTGAATTCAAGCCACAGTACACTGTGAAGACAGTGAAGCATGGTTGCGCAAGCATCATGATATGGGGATGTTTCTCATACTACGGTGTTGGGCCTATTTATCGCATACCAGGGATCATGGATCAGTTTGAATACATCAGAATACTTGAAGAGGTCATGCTGCCTTATGTTGAAGAGGAAATGCCCTTGAAATGGGTGTTCCAACAAGACGACCCCAAACACACCAGTAAACGTGCAACATCTTGGTTCCAGACCAACAAGATTGATGTTATGGAGTGGCCAGCCCAATCCCCGGATCTTAATCCAATAAAAAACTTGTGGGGTGACATCAAAAATGCAGTTTCTGAGGCAAAACCAAGAAATAGAGAAGAACTGTGGAATGTAGTCCAATCATCCTGGGCTGGAATACCTGTTCACAGGTGCCAGAAGTTGGTTGACTCCATGCAACACAGATGTACAGCAGTTCTCAGAAACAGTGCGACTACAACCAAATATTCATTAAGTGATTCAAAGAGAAGCAAAATCTTCAAACATTTTTCAGTTTATATAGTGAATGTTTGAGTTTGTAAAGAAGAATACAAACACTGCTATTTTTTTGAACAGTCTAATATTCACTTTTCTTCAATTTTTTGCGGAACAACACAAATTTGATATATTTTTCTTCATGTTTTGATTTGGAATAGAATGTGTAGTGTTCCCAATGCATTTGTGTGTATGGAAATAAAAGCTATTAGAAGGATTTTGAGCTTTATTCACTTTTTTCAACACACTGCTATTATTTTGAACACAACTGTATGTGTTTTAGCTGTGTATTTACTATTGTGCCTGGTGTTTGTTTGGTAGTATTGGTAAGTCACATTCAACTACACTTGTTCTGTGATGTTGAAGACATGTCACATTTTACCTAGGCAGCTTCTTCAGTTCTAATGAGCATCAGGACCATACCTCAGCATTTATATCCCCACAGATAACTCACAGATTCATGTAATCTCCATGGAATTTGTCAAGACAGAAGTGGATTGTCCAAGAACAGGAACATAATCCAATCCCTTAGTACTAGGAAGTTTGCAATAGGTGGTAATTGTTCGATTTACATGGCTGAAGGTGTGTATTGTTAATAACCAGGATAGATATGTTACGATAAAATTATCTGTGGGTGACAGATGGTGTTGAAGGCTTCCACCCTAGCTTAGGGATGGTTGTTCATTTTGACAAAAACATCCTTTTTATGGCTCTTATGAGCCAGTTTTCCAATATGTAGTTCACAGTTCTCAAAATACTTCCTGAAGTTTATCTCTCTTTTCCAATCTGCCCTTAAAACATGACCAGATGGACTAGTGAAGTAAAACAATTTATTTTTCTTTTAGACATTTTCTATCAGGTTTCACTTGAATATGGCCTAAAAATACCATTCTAATGTGCAGTAGTGATGGAGTGTGTGTAAGTCTCCAGTGTACGGCATACATTGCCTGTCTCTGTCTTCGCTTCTTCGCAGTCTGGTCAGTTGAAGCTTCATGTCGCTGCCTTAGGTTATTGTGTTCAATCTTTGTTTTGGTTTGAGTGGCCTGCTTTCTGGCTAAGGGCTGAATTCTTTCATTTATAGCAGTCACAACTCATACCTACCCTGCAGAACTTGCAATCTAATAGCTCTTAATGTAACATAGCATAAATATGTATGTAGCGTTAGCAGTGTAACAACTCAATTCCCTCTCCTCTTATTGCTGCTTTTGGCAGTGCCTCTATATTCATTCTGTACAGCAGACTGTGGAAAAAGTGCTCCTCATAAAAATAAATATTATCCTCGTAGCATTCCAAGCACCACAGGCAGCAGAAAGTTTAATCATGCTAAGGGACGACGTCTACTGTGAGGCAGCGAGGACTAAGGAGGAGGTAAGGAGAGAGTGTGAGGCAGTGGCGTGCGGAAGAGGGATGCAGGAGGGAGGTAGTGTAGAACTGAAGAATGAGTATAAAAGAGGCACAGAATCAAGCAAGTAGAATACATGGAGGAGGAGATACAGTAAACTGATATGAGGGAGCTAGAGGAGGGAAAATGGGATGGGAAGGTGTATGAAACAGCTTGCAGTCAGTGTTCTCAGCTGCCTCTTGGGATTTAATTAGGATCATACAGTTCATACATATACAGATGTTTATTATTATAGATTTGGCATTTGATAATTGAGGAGGTTTTTTACTATTGTTTAACATGAAAGTTAGCTAGTTATAGTGAGAATGACACTATTATTTTTGCCTGAGATATTCATAAGATATTATTATTGTTTGTTGCTGATTATGATATTTATGTTTTTTGTTATGTTATTTATGATTATGTATTTTGAAGGCAAGAAGACATTATATTAATTGACAAGATGTCAGTAGCCCATAGCAGCCAAACAGCAATAATTATTATTATTTTTTTTAATTACTAAAAATAAGTACATAAAGTATATGTATAGCCAAAAGAGTTTTTTTGTTTGTTTTAAATTGTGCAGGTTAGTGGTAAAACTCCTGACAGGCTATTTATTTTTCCTTTACATTGTGTTCTAGGAGTGACACTAAAATTTTGGAGTTCCCTTCATTTTCTTTCTCAGTGACAATGGTCACCTGTAGAAACAGAGTGGGTAAATCTTTGCAACAACCACATAACCTAAACAGTTCATTTAGTATATTCAAAGTCAGTATAGCCCCCATTGTAGGATCAACATAACAAGGAGTGCAAAATGTATGGCTGGGATAATAACATGTAGCAGTCCTGGTAGCACTTGTATTTATTCCACTGTGAATTGGGTGCCCGTTCTGCCATTTTGGAAGTTGGTTGTTTGCAACGCTCTGCAAATGAATAATAAATGTCTTATGTGGGAATTTGCTACACTGTTGTTGCCTTTCATAACTGTGGGAATACGTAAACTGCAGAAAATTGTAAAGAAATAAGGAATTTGATTTGCACTATTTAGCCCTGTGAAGTGTGGGCATGTGTTTTGGTAAGGTACATTGAGCATGTGGGATTGGCTATATGGCATGGTGGACACAGGATTTAATGGTTTGTATTTTTATTCACAGTTAAATGTGAGGACATTTTTTTTTAATTTTAATTATTAGATGGTTAACACTATATTATAAGTATATAGTATATTATATATATTACACTATATGAGTATCTTGTTTTTTTTGGATTACATCACAAGGATCTGAGTTTCTATGAATAGAGGAGGATTGAAGCTGAATTATATATGATTTGAAGATATTTTATATTTGGTATATAAACATGTGGGAGTGAAGAAAAACTAGGGCACTGGGTGTTGTATGGCACGCAATCACTTACATATGTGGTTTATGAAACTATGTGGATTTGAGGATACTACATCATATGGTTCTTTCTCTTTTGCTTTTTGGGTATAACATGCTGGAGAACAAACTAAATAAAGGCACAGTAGTGGTTTTGGAATTATGCTTTATCTGACCCATATTCACTAGGGGTCAAATAATTTGGTAAAAGTTTAATACATTAAACATACAGGAAGATAAGTTCATAAGGACTTTGTGAACTGTGTCAAGGACTTTTTTTTGCCAAATGTTGGATTAATATATATTTTTTGGGGTGGTGTCGGTCTTTGTGTTTTAATGTTATATGGTCCAAATAAGTTAACTTTGTGTTTCTATAATGAGATATTACATATATATTTTTATACAATCTATTGTAGTATTTCAGGATTACTATTTGAATATATATATATATATATATATATATATACAGTGGGGATCGAAAGTTTGGGCACCCCAGCTAAAAATGTGTATTAATGTGCATAAAGAAGCCAAGGAAAGATGGAAAAATCTCCAAAAGGCATCAAATTACAGATTAGACATTCTTATAATATGTCAACAAAAGTTAGATTTTATTTCCATCATTTACACTTTCAAAATAACAGAAAACAAACAAATGGCATCTGCAAAAGTTTGGGCACCCTGCAGAATTTATAGCATGCACTGCCCCCTTTGCAAAGCTGAGACCTGCCAGTGTCATGGATTGTTCTCAATCATCGTCTGGGAAGACCAGGTTATGTCAATCTCAAAGGTTTTAAATGCCCAGACTCATCTGACCTTGCCCCAACAATCAGCACCATGGGTTCTTCTAAGCAGTTGTCTAGAAAACTGAAAATAGTTGACGCTCACAAAGCTGGAGAAGCCTATAAGAAGATAGCAAAGCGTTTTCAGATGTCAATATCCTCTGTTCGGAATGTAATTAAGAAATGGCAGTCATCAGGAACAGTGGAAGTTAAAGCAAGATCTGGAAGACCAAGAAAAATATCAGACAGAACAGCTCGCAGGATTGTGAGAAACACAATTCAAAACCCACGTTTGACTGCACGATCCCTCCAGAAAGATCTGGCAGACACTGGTGTTGTGGTACACTATTCCACTATAAAGAGATACTTGTACAAATATGGTCTTCATGGAAGAGTCATCAGAAGAAAACCTCTTCTACATCCTCACCACAAAAATCATCGTTTGAACTTTGCAAATGAACACATAGACAAGCCTGATGCATTTTGGAAACAAGTTCTGTGGACCGATGAGGTTAAAATTGAACTTTTTGGCCGGAATGAGCAAAGGTACGTTTGGAGAAGAAGGGGCACAGAATTTAATGAAAAGAACCTCTGTCCAACTGTTAAGCATGGGGTTGGACCAATCATGCTTTGGGGTTGCGTTGCAGCCAGTGGCACAGGGAACATCTCACGAATAGAAGGAAAAATGGATTCAATAAAATTTCAGCAAATTTTGGATGGTAACTTGATGCCATCTGTGAAAAAGCTGAAGTTAAAGAGAGGATGGCTTCTACAAATGGATAATGATCCTAAAAACACCTCAAAATCCACGGGGGATTACATCAAGAGGTGTAAACTGAAGGTTTTGCCATGGCCTTCACAATCGCCTGACCTCAACATAATTGAAAATCTATGGATAGACCTTAAAAGAGCAGTGCGTGACAGACAGCCCAGAAATCTCAAAGAACTGGAAGACTTTTGTAAGGAAAAATGGGCAAAGATACCTCAAACAAGAATTGAAAGACTCTTGGCTGGCTACAAAAAGCGTTTACAAGCTGTGATACTTGCCAAAGGGGGCAGTACAAGATATTAACTCTGCAGGGTGCCCAAACTTTTGTAGACGCCATTTTTTTGTTTTCTGTTATTTTGAAAGTGTAAATGATGGAAATAAAATCTAACTTTTGTTGACATATTATAAGAATGTCTAATCTGTAATTTGATGCCTTTTGGAGATTTTTCCATCTTTCCTTGGCTTCTTTATGCACATTAATACAAATTTTTAGCTGGAGTGCCCAAACTTTCGATCCCCACTGTATATATATATATATATATATATATATATATATATATATATATAAAACACACACGCTGCTAAAAAAAAATTAAAGGAACACTTTGAACCTGGACTGAGTAATGTGTTAGGAATGTAAGGATGCCCCAACCTACAGAGGACTGAATTCAGAGACACCCAAAAATCAAAGTGAAAAAATTATGCAGTAGGCTAGTCCATTTTGCTGAAATTTCATTGCAGAATGGTACTCAGTACCACGTATGCATGTCTGACAACATCGGGGCATGCTCCCAATGAGACGACGGATGGTGTCCTGGAGTATTTCCTCTCAGAACTGGACCAGGGTATCACTGAGGTCTTGGACAGGCTGAGGTGCAACCTGACGGCATTGGATATACCAAAACATGATATCACAGAGGTGTTCTATTGGATTTGAGTCAGGCAAGCATGGGGGCCATTCCATGGTATCAATTTCTTCATCCTCCAGGAACTACCTTTACACTCACCACATGAGGCCGGGCATTGCTGTAAACCAGGAGGAACCCAGGACCCACTGCACCAGCGTAGGTTTTGACAATGGGTCCAACGATTTCATCCCGATACCTAATGACAGTCAGGATGCCATTGTCTAGCCTGTAGAGGTCTGTGCATCCTTCCATGGATATGCCTCCCCAGACCACCACTGACCCACCACCAAAACGATCATTCTGAACAATGTTACAGGCAGCGTAACATTCTCCATGGCTTCTCCAGACCCGTTCATGTCTGTCACATGTGCTCAGGATAAACTTGCTCTCATCTGTAACAAGCAGAGGGTGCCAGTGGTGGACCTGCCAATTCTGGTGTTCAATGACAAATGCCAATCAAGCTCTGTGGTGCTTGGCAGTAAGCACAGGGCCCACTAGAGGATGTTGGGCCCTCATGCCACCCTCATGAAGTTTTTTTCTGATTGTTTGGTCAGAGACATTCACAACAGTGGCTTATTGGAGGTCTCTGTAGAGCTCTGGCAGTGCTCATCATGTTCCTCCTTGCACAAAGGAGCAGATACCAGTCCTGCTGATGGGTTAAGGACCTTCTACGGCCCTGTCCAGCTCTCCTAGAGTAACTGCCTGTCTCCTGGAATCTCCTCAATGCTCTTGAGACTGTGCTGGGAGACACAGCAAACCTTCTGGCAATGACACATATTGATGTGCCATCCTGGAGAAGTTGGACTGCCTGTGCAACCTCTGTAGGGTCCAGGTATCTCCTCATGCTACCAGTAGTGACACTGACCCTAGCCAAATGCAAAACCAGTGAAAAATAGTCAAAAAAGATGAGTAGGGAAAAAATATCATTGGCCTCTACCTATAAAACTATTCCCATTTTGGGGGTCATCTCATTGTTGCCCATCTAGTGCATCTGTTGTTAATTTAATTAACACCAAAGCAGCTGAAACTGATTAAGAACCCCCTCTGCTACTTAACTTAGTCTTTAGCTATTGACTCTGCAGACAGTTGGTGACTTCTGCACACTGCACATGCTTTAGCATTCGCTGACCCCGCTCTGTCATTGTACGTGGCCTACCACTTTGTGGCTGTGTTGCTATTGTTCCCAGTTGCTTCCACTTTGTTATAATACCACTAACACTTGACCATGGAATATTTATTAGCAATTAAATTTCATGGATGGAATTATTGGAGGCTTGAATTAATTGAGCTCCTGAAAGGACCCATTCTTTCACAAATGTGTGTAGAAGCAGTCTGCATGCCTAGGTGCTTGATTCTTTACACCTGTGACCATGGAGGTGTTTGGAACACCTGAATCCAATAGTTTGGTGGGGTGTCCCTATACTTTTGGCAATATTGTGCATATACACACACATTTTTTTCATATTTGATTAATTTTATATATAGAATTTTTGGGTAATGCTCTCCAATAGGGACACAGGCAGCTTTAAAAAATTTACAGAAGGTACAGCTTTTCCCAATTCTCCGAGAATAAAATGGTTTTGTCTAGAGATGCAAGTATTAAAAACTTTAAGTCAAGAGTAAGGCAGCCTGGTACAATGAAAGAATATCAGATATAATATTCCAGCATCAGAACAGATGTAACTTGCCAACATGACAAAGACAGGATATGCATTTATGCAGAAACAAAACAGGTATACAAAATACCCTGAAAAATGAAATACATAGGCAGACAAATGTCACAAGATTTAGAAATGAGAGAATATTTATGCAAAATTTGTTCCATTTGCTTCTTCTATTTTTAAAACCGTATAACCACAGTTATAAAATAAGCCCAAATCTAAAAGTTGTCAAACTAGGTCTCCACACTGAGTGGAAGGGCAAAAATAATATGTGTCTGAGTTAAGGAAGGGTGAGGGGCAAGGTGAAAAGGTAGAGCTATGGCAAACCCACATTCTATGCAGTAGTAACAACATTAAACTATAGGTGTAGCAAAAGAAAAGAAGAAAGAACAAGCAGAAGTATAGAAAAAAAGACCACAGGTGGAAATTGAAAGTAGGAGTGGGGAGGGAAAAAGAAGGGAGAAGAGAGAGGGGGAATGGGCCCAGAAGGGGTCCAAGTCAGTAGTTACCTGAGTATCCGATGTCTGGTAGTTCAGTAGCAAGGTGATAGGGTATATAAGTTAACCCACAGCAAGGGCATTTCCATATTCATGTGTGAGAGTGAAATATACCCAATAAAATCATGACTTTTTCAAATTCTCTGTTTTGTGGTTACAGTTGGCAATATGATTTTCCATAGTGTGTATATCCTCAACATTCAAAAACCAGAAAGCTATAGAAAGGGGTGAGATATTTTCCATGTGAGCAGAATACAAACACTGGCTGCATTGATCAAGTGAATTAAAAGGGAGCATTTGTAATGTTTCCTAGACATGTGCAATATGAAGGCTGTAGGGCTGTTCCCAAGGTCAATGTCTGCGAGATGTACTTTAAATCTGATTGGTTGATTCCTATTGTCTTGTTGTTGTACTAACACTGACTGTGTATAGATTGTACTGGTATCTGGTATCTGGCAATAAAAATATATTGTTGAATTTGGCATTTGTGTTTTATGAAGCAAAGAAAACACATGGGCTATTTTCATAATTACCAGTTAGGTTTTGTGTAAGCTGTGCTGAAACAATGTAACATGGAATCGAATGACTGTGGGCAACAGTTCCATATTGTTATCATAAATAAGCCCCACCAGCATAGGATTTATTATAAAATGAAAATGGTGCCTCATGCAGAATACATACTAGCAGCACACAGACATGACATACTGATGTTTGTAGAATATGGCCTCTTCTGTATCTCCAAATAATTACACAGGTGCACTGTAAGCCCTTCAATTAGCAGATAAAGATGTAAATATGTCATTTTCAAGGAGAATAGGAAGGAATACTGCAATAGATTCTTTTGTATTATGTAAGTGGGCACCACAAACCATATGAGTACATTTGATCAGCAAAGCAAAGTTAGGTAAGGAAATAAAAACATGTTTTTAAATTTAGCTGTTATGTTTTTTGCTATTACTGCACCACCCAAAACTACCCAAAAAAAATTCTCCTGCTTCTGACAATCGCAGTGATACTACATACTGTATGTGTATGTTAGTTGTTGTTTGTACCTGTAGTACAGCCCAGAAACAATCATTAACATTTTGCACTTTTTGATCCTGCCTAAAACACACTGACACAGACACTAATTAAAAAAAAAAATTCAATTCTACTCAAAATATGCTGATTGTAACTTTTGACCCTAACACTAACCCTAACCAACCTTGATCTTGTTATTTTTTTAATTTAATTTTGTTTTACTCACTTTTGTTTGTGTATATCTTCCTCTCCTGCAAGAAGAGGAAGAAACAATGTATCTTTCCCTTCATACAGAAGAGGAAATAAATACAGGGGAGGGCTCACAGTAACTGATCACTGTGTTAGCCAATCAGAGGCTATTGCAGCGATCAGGTGGCCTGGAACCAGGAGTCCCGGGTCCTGATTGTTAATTCTCAGTGAGAGCCCGGAGGACGTAGGATGATGAAACACGTAGGGAAGGGCCTTGGAGGTGACGTCACCACGTATGGATGAGCTGCTGATGTCTAACTTGGACTGGAGCAAACCTATGATTAACATTGTTGTATGCAGTATATGCTAGTGTCACCTGTGACACTGTTCAGTGTGAGTGGATTTGAAGCTTTTAACTTAATAAAATGCCTGGATTGTTTTATGCTATGTAGATTCCTCTTTCACCCTTTATTATCCCATTTTGAGTGCATGAAGATTCTATTCAAGGAGTTGCAATAGTCAGCGTGTGCCTCTGCAGATCGTTGCTCCAAGAGCCAAAGCGCTTTTAGCTGGTTTATAATTTTACCAGCATGGAGCTCTGGTGAGTGTATTCAATTCCTTTGGTGGTGGATTTCACATGGGTGTTGGGTTATACAACACAGAAGCTAATTATAATAAGAATTTCTGAAGAATATATATATTTATGATTTCACTACATATTTTTATGGACATTTTCTTTGGACATTTATTGATTTGTGTATTCACATAGAGATTCAGTCACTGTTTTTTGCATGGTATTATTCAGTGCACTATTGTATTTATTTAATATTTTTTTTCCTTTAATTGCACCAATATAGATGTAATTTTCTTACACACTTAGAGGTACAGTTGTGTTCAAAATAATAGCAGTCAGACATCACTAACCTGATCAATCACTGTTTTTGGTAGAAATGATATTTCTACATGGCAAATAATTTACTAGCAGGTGTAGTAGAGTAATAGAAATCCAACAGTCATGACATGCATGCTGCTGATTCTGTGTAATTGAACCACTACTTGAAAGGGGCATGTTCAAAATAATAGCAGTGTGGAGTTCTATTAGTGAGGTCATTCATTCTTTGAAAAATAGGTGGCAATTATTGCCCTTATTTAAGGAAGGAAGGCAGCAAATGTTGTACATGCTGGTTACAGTGCATTTCTCTCTGAAATTCTGAGGAAAATGGGTCGTTCCAGACATTGTTCAGAAGAACAGCGTACCTTGATTAAAAAGTCAATTGGAGAGGGGAAAATATATAAAGAAGTGCAGAAAATGATAGGCTGCTCAGCTAAAATGATCGCAAATGCGTTAAAATGGCAACCAAAACCTGAAAGCTATCTGCAAGAAGCCCCCGCAAAGTCCCACTGTTGAAAAAAAGACATGTGCTGAAGAGGTTACAATTTGCCAAAGAGCACATTGACTGGCCTAAGGAGAAATGGCGCAACATTTTGTGGACTGATGAAAGTAAGATTGTTCTTTTTGGGTCTAGTGGCCGGAGACAGTTTGTCAGACGACCCCCAAACACTGAATTCAAGCCACAGTACACTGTGAAGACAGAGAAGCATGGTTGCGCATGCATCATGATATGGGGATGTTTCTCATACTACAGTGTTGGGCCTATTTATCGCATACTAGGGATCATGGATCAGTTTGAATAAATCAGAATACTTGAAGAGGTCATGCTGCCTTATGTTGAAGAGGAAATGCCCTTGAAATGGGTGTTCCAACAAGACAACGACCCTAAACACACCAGTAAATGTGCAACATCTTGGTTCCAGACCAACAAGATTGACGTTATGGAGTGGCCAGCCCAATCCCCGGATCTTAGTCCAATAGAAAACTTGTGGGGTGACATCAAAAATGCAGTTTCTGAGGCAAAACCAAGAAATAGAGAAGAACTGTGGAATGTAGTCCAATCATCCTGGGCTGGAATATCTGTTCACAGGTGCCAGAAGTTGGTTGACTCCATGCAACACAGATGTACAGCAGTTCTCAGAAACAGTGCTTATACAACGAAATATTCATTAAGTGATTCAAAGGAAAGCAAAATCTTTAAACATTTTTCAGTTTATATAGTGAATGTTTGAGTTTGTAAAGAAGAATACAAACACTGCTATTTTTTTGAACAGTCTAATATTCACTTTTCTTCAATTTTTTTAGAGGAACAACACAAATTTGATATATTTTTCTTCATGTTTTGATTTGGAATAGAATGTGTAGTGTTCCCAATGCATTTGTGTGTATGGAAATAAAAGCTATTAGAAGGATTCTGAGCTTTATTCACCTTTTTCAACACACTGCTATAATTTTGAACACAACTGTATATTATGAGTGAGGAGCGCTGTCTTAATTGATTAATTGTTCCAATTTGCACCTTGTTCTCAAGGCTTAGATAGCTGCTCTTCCTAGTATTTTTCTAATTTTTTATTTTTATTTTTTTCTTCCAGTGGCGCTGTCCATATTTTCAGTAGTATTAAAGCATGTGTCTTGTATAAAAGCCATTGTTTAGCATGTGCCCCTTGGAGTGGTTCCCCAAATACCAAGTTCCCGTTGATATGAAGATTTATTAGTAGTATCTCATATTTGTGTATAAATGCACAGTGGCCAAGTAATTAGCTACACTAGGGTCATTGGTTCGTAATCCCAACTACGGCACTACCTGCCTGGAGTCTGCATGTTCTCCCTGTGCCTGCGTGGATTTCCTCCAGATACTGTTTCCTCCAACACTCCAAAAACATGCTGGTAGGTTAATTGGCTCCTCTATAAATTGGCCCTAGTATGTGTATGTGAGTTAAGGACCTTAGATTGTAGGCTTCTTGAGGGTTAGGGACTGACTTGAATGTACAATATATATCTAAAGCTCTGTGTAATTTGACAGCGTTTTAGAAGTACATGTAATAATAACACTAGCCATAATGTTTAATTTACTAACATACTTCACCATTATTATATATATATATATATATATATATATATATATATAACATTTTTTTTTTCATTAGTTTAAACTCTATGCTGATTTACAGAATTTATTTTACAAATCCCCCAGACCCTGTAAGAAGGTATATATCACTTTTAAAAATTCACCTTTTGGAACATGTTTTCAGGGAACAATTTTAGGGTGGAACATGTAACATGCTCCCACTCCTGCAGTCTCTCACTGATCCCCACCCCCCATTTTGACAGTGACCCAAGGATCTTCTCCCCGCACCCACTGTCACAATTTGAAAAGAACGTGATTCTACGGTTTACAGAGATCTGTGAATGAATGAACTATAAGTACCAACAGCCTTTGCAGCTGATGGCTTGTAGTTATCAATGAACTACCAGGGCACTAATGAGCACTCTACATAGTTCATCGAGCCTTCTTCTTATTGTGTAACTGCCTGTCCATATGAGGTACGAGTAGACAGCCTACACTGACAGTCTGCAGGAGCTCTGAGATCTGCTGATTGTGAGTGCAATGCTTTCTGAGCTCCTACAAAAAAAATAGTAATTGCACATTTTTATTTTACGTGCAAAAAATGTGTTTTTATTATTTTTTTTTAAATGCAAACTTATCCTTTACAAGCAATTAATATTAAAAGCAAAAAAGTACTGCTTACATTACCCATGAGGAGCCTTCCATTCTAAGGGCAGACATAGACACTGTGTAAGGCCTGGTTCACACCTATGCATTTTATAGTGTTTTTGTTTCCTATGGGACACGTTCACCTCAATGTGTTTTCAGTCACTAAGTTTTGGAAAGGGTCGGGGACTTTTTTTCCCGCAGCAGACTGCAACAAGCATAGTTGTGAACCAGGTTTTCTGGTTGTCTGGTTCAAAGATGAATCTGATTGCATATAATCAACCTCATCACCTTCAAACTCAAACACAAAGCAGACACACAGTTGTTAATAGCGAGGATTTTAGAACCTATACAAACATTCTTGTTTTCAAGTATTTCACCTAACCAAGTAGTAGTTAGTCACATTCAACTAAATTTGTTCTGTAATGTTGATGATGTTTTGATGTTTTGTAGCTTCTCCAAGCCATTTCTATATTTGAAATGAGTATCAGGAAGATACCCCAACATTTAAATCCACACAGGTCGGACAGACACCAAAATCAAAATCATCATAAAATCAACATAGATGTTGGTTGTCCAAGAACATGATGGGAGGCGCGAAAGTTGTGGAACCACTCTGTTCTAGTTATATAATCCCATCCTTGGCGGAAGTCTGCATAGGTGTTATTAAGTGCATTATATGTAGAATATAGATGGGGTTTATTTACTAAAGCTGGAGAGTGCAAAATCAGCTTCCAGTTTTTATTGCCAAAGCCTAACTGAACATGCTGAGGTTAGAAGCTGATTGCTTCTAAGGCCCTCTTCTCTGTTCAGGGATGGTTGTTCCAGTTTAACGCAGATGGCCTATTTCACACCTCTTTCAAACTAATTGTCCTCTGTGTTTTAGATGTGCACTTCGCTGTACTCAAAAGAATGTCCTTTTTTATTAGGACGTGGAAAATAGCTGATAGAATTTTCCTTCCAACGTTGCGTTGTTTTTTTAGTGGTTGTTTTTATCCCTCCAACGTATAGGTCTTTGTGATCCTCACTACACAGCACTATGAATATCAACTTTTACAACTTCCATTCTGCTCTTGGACAATTACTATACATTCCATGATGATTGGACTAAGGTGTCTGTGATACCTGTGTGGATATAAATGTTGAGATATCTTTCTTACACTCATTAGTAAAAATTAATTTGAATGAGACTAAATACTACTAGCTATACCATGACCTGGATAATTGAGAACAATCATAGAAATTTTATGAGATATCTTTCTTACACTCATTAGTAAAAATTTATTTGAATGAGACTAAATACTACTAGCTATACCATGCCCTGGATAATTGAGAACAATCATAGAAATTTTAACCTACAACCCCAATTCCAGAAAAAGTTGGGACAGTGTGTAAAATCTACATAAAAACAGAATGCAATGATTTACAAATTTCATAAACCCAGATTTTACACTTTGACTCTCTAAGCTCTTGCTCTTATTATAAATAATCATGTTACCGACCTGCTTCCAACTAATCTAATTAGCTGCAACATGTTCTTCCAGCTTTTCCTTGTAGTTACTATTTACTTTTCCCGCTTTTTGTTGCTCTGTACCAGCATGTTTTGAGATGTGTTTCTGTCATCAATTTTAAAATTACCTTATTTTTTCTTATAATGGTACATTTTCTCAGTTTAAACATTTCATGTGTTTTTTTATTTTCTGTTGTGAATAAAATATAGATTTATGAGATTTGCAAATCATTTCATTCTGTTTTTATGTAGATTTTACATAGTGCCATAACTTTTTTGGAATTGGGGTTGTAAATAGTATTTAAATCTCTTTTTTATGATCTGGGCAGAATAGAAAAACTGTAAGCAATGCATGTGGCCAAAAAGCTTCTTTGTAATCTAAACTGAGCAAAAGGTAATTGAAGAGGATGCTTTTATGAATGTGAAAGGGAGTGCGAAACTCTGGTTCAGCACCAAGGACAGCAATCCAAGCTGTGCATTCCCTGCATGTACTTACATTAGGATTGTTTATTTCTATTCTTGCTGTTTTTCAGCTCATAACCTGTGCTGATATTAAATTGCGAATGTTTTTATTTAATTAACTAAATCAAAATCTCCTCTTCATTAATCTTCTTTGGCTAAACCTGAAGTGCTTCCTACATACCACAGAGGAAGAAATGTGCAGAAGCATTTATTAGTTGCTTCTCTGTCAATGATCTGTTTTGATGCATTGCACCAAATTGTGTTCAAGTTGTCACAACAACATATGTTCAGCTTGTTTTTATTTGATGTATATGGCTCAGGTTGTTTTGTATTTGACCTCACTGACATTGTGACATTAACGCACATATTGACATGTTGCAAGCATTATATCAGCCTTTAGATCTGTTCCTGTAAAACTACCTGACATTTTAGACTTCCTGATAAGCTTTGTGTATTTTCCGCCTCTGTTAAGTGCACAAATTACTTAAAAGGGTTTTCTGCTTGTAATTCTGTGTCCAAGCCAGTCTTGAACCATTTGATAGTTACATTTCATATGTCCTGCTCATGTTTATGCTTTTACACCATGAAATAGGCCTTTTTGTTATGTAGGCAGTTGTAAAGATGAATACTAAGAGATCTATACAGAGATAACCCATGGTAAGCATCAATACATATTTGTGAATCAACTTAAAACTTACAATTCATTAATATTTAAAGATAAATAATATTTGTCTGTGCATACACTACTTGGGTTTTGGGACTGTGATAGGAAATACAGGCTGTATGCAACATGATGCTGTGTTGCCCTGATTCTATCTACTCAGTAAAGGCTGTAAAGTTGAATTTACCGGTCACCCCTTTCTTGTACTCTCTCCACTCACTGCTGTAATTGGGTACTAATAGTCAGAAGATTGTTTGTATGGTCTACATAAAACTGTGTAAAGACTGCATAACACCTCCCTCTCTTCTCTATAACAGGGGGAGGTGTTTTGTGGTCCATGAAGAAAACAGGGAACAATACTAAACAATAACAGTCTAGAGGCAGAGAGCACAAAAACTTCTCATCTCACGGGATTTCTGGCTGGATGAGTAGCTATGTTTTTGCACTTGTCAAAGAAGTATGATTAAATCATTTGAATGGTATATTTAACAGGTCAAGCAAGAAAATAAACAACATTTACTGTTAGCGTTTACATACGCTTTAAAGTTGATTTACTAAATCTGCATGGTGCAAAATCTGGTGCAGCTCTGCATAGAAACCAGGTTCCAGGTTTTTTGTCAAAGCTTAATTGAACAAACTAGAAAGTACAAAATCTGGTGCAGCTGTTCATGGTAGACAAGCAGCTTCTAACTTCAGTTTCACTAAATCAACCCCTTTAAGTCAAAAACATAAAAATAGGAGCAAATGGACATGATATGGCATTATATTTTATGCTTTTTATCCTGGCTGTAGTTTTTTATGTAATTGAATGCAGGTGCTAAGTTCATTTTATTGTGAAGATAGCCAGAGGGAGCTAGTGTTCAGTTTTTAGTTAGGAGGGCTGAGTAGCAGCCTGGGTGTAATATTTAGCAGGGGTAAATTCAGGTCAGGGCTGAGATGCTCTACAGGTCAGTTCCCTGATACCTCCCCTTGCCCTAGAGTCTTGGAGAAGATTCTAGAAGTAGTGGGTGGGGGTGAGGAGAGGCTGGACTGCACACTTAGGGGACCCTGGCCAATCCCCAAGCAGGAGGCCTGGCATGGGACAAGGGCAGCCTTTACATGTGACAGAGCCTGCTCAGCAGCAGGAGAGTTTGGGTGGAAGATGGAGTGAGAAGGCTGAGGTGCAGGTGCCTGGGAGGGGGACCAATTGGGAAGGGCAAGCCCTTGGGCATCCCGTACACCCCTT
This sequence comes from Staurois parvus, assembly GCF_062004578.1. Lineage (NCBI taxonomy): Eukaryota > Metazoa > Chordata > Amphibia > Anura > Ranidae > Staurois > Staurois parvus. The sequence goes on from NW_028318511.1 coordinate 7,271,826, forward strand.
ACCCCATCCAAGTTCAAATACCTCTAATAAAACTAAAAAAAACAAGCTCAAGGACTGTTTACTGTCTACTGGATACAAGTCTTTGAGGAATGTGTGTTGTCTGGCTGTGCAGGACTATAGGAGGACCCAAATCTTTAGAGACTCCTAAGGTAGTGCTATAGTGGTATGTTATATTAAGGGATTCTCACCCTCTCCTCCTCCTTCACCTTTCTGTCCAGTAATGCATCCCAGGTTTTCAAACTCCCAGGGTTATCTGAAAGACAACTGTAGGTTTGTGGAGATTGCCTGTATTTCAGTTATAATACCTGTTTATTATGCACAGTGTCACGGCAGCTTTACTGTAAATACTTAGTACAAGAGGGTCGTTCTGTGTGCCAGTGTTTACACTGTGTTTAGCTATTTTCTCCTGAAGTGTTGGTACAAAATAACGGTAGGGTGTTTTTCTCTGCTTTTATTTTTTATCTTTCATTTCTTACCATCATATCTCAGATTTAAAAATAATCCCTTTCAAGAAAATCCTGCTGAGAGAGAAATCCTGGCATTAGATGCAAACTGTAAAGTCTTTCTCTCTTGTGAAAACAAAAAAAATTAACAACTATTTTACAGGATGCAATTAGCTGCCTTTCCTGCCCAGAGTCATGTTTGTATGATAATACTATTTGAAATGGGCAAAGCCACACAAAACATTTTACATAGAAGCATATGAAGAGATTGCAGCCTATGGGGTTATTTACTAAAACTGGAGAGTGCAAAGTCTGGTGCAGCTCTGCATAGAAGACAATCAGCTTCCAGATATTATTGCCAACGCTTAATTGAACAAGGTGAAGTTAGAAGCTGATTGGTTACCATGCAAAACTGCACCAGATTCTGAGTGCTCCAGTTTTAGTAAATCTCTACAATTGTGTTTTATCAAACATGTTCACAATAAAATAGCATAAAACTATAATGTTAAATCAAAGACAATGATATTACATTGCATGTGGAAACCAGGCAGACATAATTGGGGGAAACCTATCAGTCAGTGTTATAGCTCTCTAAATTTGGAGCAACATCATTTGCATGTGTATGATGTTAATTACATTTAGTTTTAAATTTTATTCTCCTTTACATAAAAATGCCACACAACACCTGAAATATCAGATCAGGCTGGTGGTTGCCGAAAATGAAGTGTAACACAGCAGGGGCAATAGGATTTATGTCAATCATACAATTCTATGACATTCAGGTAAAACACCCACCTTGGATCCACTCTGCATGGAGGAATACATTAATGGAGTCAAGAACTTTCTGCTTGAGAAAAGAATGCTTCTGGCTGTAGGCTATGGTTATTATAACTGCTTGAAAATATTTTTTTTTTACTGATTTGGCCCCATAACGTACAATGCAGCGGACAGCATCTTGGTTTTTTTGGAGCTATAGAAGTGAATAAAGGTTTGAAAGGAAATAAAGTAACCCCCCCCCCCCCCCCAAAGATAGATAGATAGATAGATGCATCTATTAAACTTCTATCCATTTCTGATTTATGCTAATATTGGCATTCAGCAGTATTCACCTGGACTGCATTTTTGCCGGTTACACTTCTTTGTATTTGACAGCTGTAGACCGATCCAGGACAGCTGAAATCACTAAGGGTTTCTTCTGTGTGTTGTTCTCTCTACTATAGCAAATACATTTACAAATACCTTGAGACTAAAGAGAGTAAAAAGTTTTGCAATATGAATCTTGTTTAAGAATTCTTTGTCTTTTTTTTCAGTAAAAAAAATGTTTTTTCCAGCTCGCTTATAAATAAAATGTGGATATTGTGCAAAAAGTGTGAGTTTTATAAGGACATGGAATTGTTCATAACTATGGTTCTTTGTTTTTTTTGCTTTGGCAGCTAGGAGGATGTGGGATCCTTGGAGTGGGTATCTGGCTGGCCGTCACACAGGGGAACTTTGCCACGCTCTCCTCCTCTTTTCCTTCGCTGTCTGCTGCCAACCTGTTGATAGCTACAGGAACCATCGTGATGATCGTGGGCTTTCTGGGCTGCATTGGTGCTATTAAGGAGAACAAATACCTTCTTCTGAGTGTAAGTACAAATCATTATGGGAGTTTTGTATCTTCGGGGCAATGTTCAAACTTATAGGGACTAAGGTCCAAATACATAGAGAAAATAAATGGAGCAGTTGACTATAGCCATCAGTCAAATTGCACTTGAACCTACACTGGGAATTTGACTTCAATTTATACATCAAATCTAAACATATCAGTGAGTATTTAATTATTAGCAATTCAGCATCCTATATGCATGGAAAATGTAAAGGTAATATGGTGTAGTAAATAGCTAGATGCAAATCAGTCTGCCTTTTCTTTTGAGCCATGTAAAAGTTTTTCAGCCTGTGCACCTGTATCACTTGGGCAGTCAGCTGAGACAGTAGTGTCCGGGTCTGCTACAAATGTATTACTAAAGATCAAACAGAATTTTATTCTAAACAGATGCATCAATAAGAAGTGCTCAGGGTCAGGTTTTATTTTGTACCAGTGCTGTGTTACAGCAGCTGAGGGAGAAATGCAGCATGTTTAGTTTAGCATTGGCTTGCTTTGCAGCAGGATTGATAAACCCCCCCACCCGCCAGTGTTTATGAATCTTCTGGTTGAAATAAGTATGTATGTATGCATGGCTAAACAATGCATTGGATGACTATGAAAATATTTCAGTGTGAAATTAAGCAAATATCAACAATATAGACTCAGGAAATAATTTCTTGCTCTCTTTGTGGAGTGGTTGGATCATGCAAGTGTTCTTAAGGGCAAATGTGATATGTGTAATTTTGTAACTACATTTTTGTCATGTACACATTTGTAAACTAATTGCAGCTTGTGAAAGTTCCTTTTTCAGTGATTTTTTCAATCTGTAGCTCGAGCACTAAGCAATTGACATTTCAGTGTTTGGAGCTAGACATAGATTTACCACCAGATTTAGTATCTGCTCATGTTCCCCAGTGCCGGTGCTAGTGGCCATGCCATAGCAGTGAATAATAGCTGTCTAGACAAACATTGTAGTCAGCTACAACAATGATTGGTGTCCAGCTACAAGTTACCAGAAAAATAAGTAGATAGTTTTGTATCAGCTTTAGATCTCTACTACAAAGTTGCTGATGTTACATGGCCTGAACACTTATTATTCTACTCTTTGACTTCATTCACATAGCTAAATCAGCCATGGTGCCTCTGATATCTTGCAGAGGTGTATGTGGCCAGCTGAAGCCAGGAAGCTTGTACAAAAGCAATGACAAACTAACAGTGGCAGCATCTTTTCACCAGTGTTCACATGTAATTGTATATAGAGCGGTTAGGAACAGATGGTGATCTATGGATACAAGTAGCTCACCACCATGCCTGCCACCAAATGATCCAAGTAGAAGAAACAATGCTCCAGGTGGTGTGACAGAATCCTATCCAACACCCACAGAGGTGCTCGCTCGGTGTGTCTCTGGAAACAACAGGAAATCAGAAAAATGTGTCTGCACACTCTGCTAAAACATGTGGATTTATTGAAGCATAGTATAGCAAAATTACAACATATGAGCACACAGGCTATATGATAGCATGTACAAACGTTGATGTGTTTCACGCTCCGTAGCACCTATTCATGGCAATAACATCATCTAATATATAGATACTCTTGATTACTCTTAAATCCTCAGGTGTGGGTACCGCCCCACTGCTAGTTAACCCCAACCAGGGGAAAACATAAATGTGAGCGGAATCCACACATGACATGGACATAAATATAAACACCACAATAGTGAAAACCAACAACTAAAAAATAATGAAAAATAGGAAATACCCAATGCTATATAATAAAAACACAATAAACATAAGTCATAACAAACTTAATAATTGCAGGGAAACAATTTATAAACAAAAAGAAAGAAGAAAATATATCTAAAAAATATATAATAATAAGGCAAAACAACAGAAGGAAAGATAAAAACAAAAAATACCTCATGATAATATAATGACAACCCATCTGGGTATGAACAAAAAATTCCTTGAAGTAATAAGATGTTCCCACGGGGGATATCTCCCTCAGGGGATCCAAAACAAATCACTAAGCGACCTCTTGGCCCAATGAAAGATTAACCCTCATAAACCCAGACATATATACATGAGATATAAAGCACATATCACCTTTGAAAAGCGATACTCACATGCAAGTTAGTCATAAAAATGTGTTACATCCCACTCAAAGTTTTTAACCCGAGTAGTTTGTGGGTTTGCATGTGGAAAATCCAATGGACCTCTCTCCTGTATAACATACGAAAAACATCACCCCCTCTCTTGGTGGGGCGCACTTTTTCAATGACCTGAACCAAAACTGCAGAGGCATTCCCAGCATGACACTCATTGGAATGTCTTGCAACATTTGTAGAATGACATTTCTCTATATCATAAAGGTGGTCCTGCAGACAATCTATTAAATGTATGGTGGTTCTCCCCATCTTACAGATACTGCAAGTGATAATATAAACCCCATATTTCATGTTGCAGTTAAAAAAGAGTTTAACCTATGGTATCTACCACCAGACGTTGAGATCACACTGTCTCCCACCATTATATGTGAACAACATGGACACCCTCTATTCCCACACTTATAATTACTTTTAAAGTTCAGTCATGTTGTACTCTGAATGCCTATGGGGTCAAAAAAACCTGGAGACAAAACATTTCCCAGAGTGGGAGCTCTCTGGGGAACAACATGGACACCATCTTTAAGGATTTTGGCACAAACAGGATCATGTGACAACAAAGGTAAATACTGTACCTATTTATAATCCATCCTATTTGTCCAAATTCCAAACTGTATGCAGTGGAAAGAGTGGGCCTATAGAAGTCTGTATTTTTATTGCCCTGTATGTCAAAATTAGACTTCATAAGAAGATCTTCCCTGTTTTTCTGTCCAGCATCCATTTTGGGTATCCACAGTTTAAAAACTGAGAGTACAACCCAACAGATTCCTGCTCAAACTGGATATCATCACTACAAATCCTCCTTAAATGTGTAAACTGACCACTGGGATACTTTTTATGGTATGTTTCTAATGAGCAGACTGTTGCCGGAGAGAGGTTTCCTATTTAAACTAGTATGTACTTGATCATTCAGTTTGGTCAGCTAAACATCCAAAAAGCAGATTTGTGTCTTCTGCATCTGTCCAGTAAAATGTAAATTAAGTGCATTATCATTTAAGCAGGACAGAAAACCATCCAAATCTTTCATCTGATCCAACCACAAAGATAAGATCATCTATGTATCGGAAGTACATCTTGATGTATGCTCTAAAGGGGTTCTCTGCTCCAAATATGTAGGTCCGCTCCCACCATCCCATGTAGAAGTTAGCTAGAGAAGGTGAAAATTTGGCTCCCATAGCGGCCCCACACCTCTGGAGATAATAAACTCCATCAACAATGAAAAAAGTATGAGTAAAGAGATAGTGAAGTACATCCAAGATGTAAAGTCGGTACTCCATAGACAATCCCGTATATGATTCCAAGTAGAAAGAGACAGCCTGAATGGCCACCGAATGAGGAATTGAAGAATATAAACTACTAACATCACTGCTAAGACAAGAATACTGAATGTCCCAACAACATTTCCCCATGATATTAAGCAAATGATTTGTATCTTTTAAAAAACTGTGAAGATGTGTAACCAGTGTTTTCAATTGGCCATCAAGCCATTCACCCGATCTTTCATTTAATGACCCAATACCAGCTATAATCGGCCTACCATTCAGGGGATCAAGGCCCTCATGTGTCTTAGGCAAATGATGAAATATAGCGAGAACCGGATGTTCTGGAATAAGGGAATCAGCCTCTCTGCTATTAAAGATACCTAGATTAACTAGATCAAATGTGTCAAAACCATTTTATAGTTTTTAGTAGGGTCACGCTTTAATTTGTAGTAAGTACTGGTATCCAAAAGCTGCATGATAGCCTCATCCCTATACACATCCACCCCATTACAACTATCAGACCTCCTTTGTCTGAATTACGGATGACTCCTGCTGGAAAAGGTTATTAATAGAGATCTTCAAATCAAATGAAGTAGCCAAAAGGGTAAAATCACGTTCAACCAACCTTTGGTAATTATCCATTTCTGCAGTGCGAGACTTGGTAAGATAAAACTTGGAGAAGGTTTTAAATTGCACAGCTTGAGTTCCAGCTGTATAAACTTGTGATAAACACAGGGAACCTCCAAATCCTGGACTGCACAATGTTCCTGAAAATCAAAATCAAAGTTGAAAGAACACTCCCTACTTTGATTATCAGTCAAACTAATCTCCTGAGAGGCCTACCACCACCTGTCCTCCCCACCACTGCACCAGCGCTCTTTGTTACCACATTGTTTTAACACCCTTTACCGCCATGCCTGAAACCTCCCCTCACCTGTGCCTCTCATTATTGCATCCTTTCCCTCTGCTCTCAACATCTCATCCCACATGCCCCCACCTCACCACTACAACAACGACTGCCTCTGCACTTGCTGACACTGAAATAACGCATGCCTCATCGCTCATAGCCACTGTACCAATGTGCAGCTACAGTAACATGCCTTTCTGCATTCAGCCTGTTTAAAGAATGGGCACACTTTTAATAGTGAATTATTAAAACAAGCAGGGCTTTTTTTCAGCTGAAGAATGGTGAAACTCACCACCTCTGGCTCAGGCCCTCTGCTCCCTGCTCACCATTATCACTTGTAAACACAGACATCCAAATTCTGTGTTTACAAGTGACAGCTTGTCTGCCAACGGCTCCCACAGATCTGATCTCCTGAGCAGCTTCCACTTAACGCAGGATGGGACAAGGGAGATACAGGTGCCCAGGGTTTAGTGCGGATGACAACACCCCTACTGAATGATCTCCCTGCAAAGTGAGAGAGGTGAAGCCACCTACAGTGTACAGGGAGTTAGAAGAGCCGGCTTGGTGCTTCAACTTAATATAACAATAAGAATGTGAAGCTTTTAAGGGGGGGGGAGATGGGGGCAGTGGAGGGGGGGTTGCATGCAGTGGTCAGGTAAAGTGCCTTGAAAAAGTATTCACACCCCTTGAAATATTCCACATTTTGTGGTGTTACAACCAAAAATGTAAATGTATTTTATTGGGCTTCTCGCAAACTGCAAAGGGACTTCTTATGGATTTCTTTCAACAATGGCTTTCTTCTTGCCACTCTTCCATAAAGAAAACAAGTAACATCCTGTGCTCAGAGACCCATATCAGGCAAATTTGAACAGACCTTCTTTGACAAGATTGATCCCCCAAATATGGGCAGTGCTGTGCAGCTCTTTTAGAAGGCTGGGGAAGCCCAGGACAATGTTGTAAAGTAAGAACAAAGGTAAGGAACAAGTAAGAATGTTTTGTGAGTATACATCTGTTTTATCATTTAATAAATACGTTGTTGATGAGGTAATGCGCAAGGCTGGTGTGCCTTCTTTTGTTCTTACTTTACAACTTTTCCGTAAAGGCCAGATTTGTGGAGTGCATGACTAATAGTTGTCCTGTGGACAGATTCTCCCACCTGCAGCTCCTCCAGAGTTACCATGAGCCTCTTGGATGCTTCTCTGATTAATGCTTTCCTTGCCTGGCCTGTCAGTCTAGGTGGATAGCCATGTCTTGGTAGATTTGCAGTTGTGCCATACTCTTTCCATTTTCAGATGATGGATTGAACAATGCTGTGTGAGATGTTCACAGCTAGGGTTTTTTTTTTTAATAACCTTACCCCGGCTTTGGCCTTCACAATGCTGTTTGTTCAGTAATGTCCTCTAACAAACCTCTGAGGGCTTCACATCTCTATTTATACTGAGATTAAATTACACACAGGTGGACTCTATTTACTATTTAGGTGACTTCTGAAGGCAATTGGTTCCACTAGATTTTAGTTATGATTATTAGAGTAAAGGGGGCTGAATGCAAATGCACGCCACACATTTTAGATATTTATTTGTGAAAAATTTTGAAAACCTTTTATCATTTCCCTTCCACTTCACAATTCTATGCCACTTTTTTGTGTTGGTCTATCACACAAAATCTCAATTAAGTACATTTATGTTTTTGGTTGTAACGTGACAAAATGTGGAAAATTTCAACGGGTATGAATGCTTTTTCAAGTCATTGTACATAGCTCACCCCCAAACTCTGTACGCAGAACACCCCTGAACTCTGCACTCTGTGTTTAACCCTTGAACTGTAATAGTAACAGTATTTAATGCCCCTTTTAGACTCTCCCACTGTTAGAAAAATTTGACCACACCCACTATTTGATGGTGTGTGGTCGGGAGGCTTTTTTTTTGGGGGGGGGGCATGGTTGAATTCCTGCATCTATTTTCTAAGAAAAAAATCCCAGAAAATAAGAAAAGGCCATTTGTAGCATGTGTAACTGTTCAATTAAATTTCACAGCAAATGTTGTAACATCATCCATAATGTCTTGCCACGATCTATTAGTCAGCAATTAAAAAAATATTGTGTTAGACTAATGAAGTTGCTCTGTTAGAAATTAAGCAATGATTCTAAAGCACAGAAAATCTTGTTTATATGGAAATTCAGCTCTATAAAAAGTTGTCCCGTTGTCCTGAATCACCCAAAGTTTTCACATTTAGTTTTGCCAGCATTGAAAGAAGAAAGGTTAACAGTGATCTAACAGAGGCTGCCAGCTGTGTGACATTCAATCCTCTCAGCACTAACACCAACCTCGCTGAGCAACTGCAGCATGAAATATTACAGAAGAGGAGTCAGGAGCAGAGGGAAGAACGGGAAATAAAAACACACTTTACAGCTCACCCAGGAGGGTTTGAGAGGAACTAAAATTGGTTTTACTATCTCAATATACACCGCAGAGGTACCAAACTGCAGACATGTGTGGTTATTTAGTGATACATTCAAGGAAGAGGATACGTATTTTTATGATTATCTGTAACACTTCTTTCAATCACATATATGTAGCTCTCCAATAAATTTCACAAGTGATCCAAATGGGATAACAATCAATAGAGAACTCTATATTTTTTTGTTTATTTTATGTATGTATTTACTTATTACAGATTAAATAAAATATATAGCCATTACCTGAGGCACAAGAATGGCATTGAAGGTAAAGGAGAGAAGTGGTTTGTCACCAAAGTAGTTGCACTTCTCATCTTTAAATATAAAGAGTTACAGCTGAAATCCAACAAATAGCCAAATACAGCTGAAACACATACTGTACAAGGTGTGAAAATTTCATTCCTGGAATGGACTGTAAAAAAAAAGAAATGTTTGCTTACCTATACACTAACAACTGTTGTCACCTTCAAAGAAGTCCCCTTGAGAAGCTGATCTGTCAAGACTCGAGGTACCATCTTTGCTGAAATTTTGCTCATTCACAAAGCCTCTATTAGAATCTGCTGCACTGTTTCCCTGTTCATGTTCAATTCTTCTGCCATCATTTGCATACTTAATTTGATCTGAGCGCACGAAGGGTCGCACTCTGTCCACATCTTCATCCATCCTTTGCATATTTGGCTGCCCACTTATTGCAGCGTGGTGGACATCTTCCCACCTCTCCTCAAACCGCCTATGCCATTCAAAGACACTTGACTTCTTCATGGAATGTTCAACATAAGCCTGTTGTAACAGAGCTAAAGTTTCACTCAGTCTTTTACTAATTTTCATGCAAAATTTTATGTTAATCCGTTGCTTTGGATTCCTGTCACTCATTTTCTGGCAACAGTGCATCACTCACATGTGTTATTTCTTCTACTACTCCATGAAGACCGAGTCAGCTGGGCTGTGACCCAGGGGAGTGCCTGTTAGAACATGTCAGAACACGCTCGAGTGCAAATGGTTGTGTGACTCCCCAATATGCTATGGCATCTTGTGCTTTTTATCCTATTATATTTTCCATTTCTGTGAGTATCCATTTGGAATCTATGTTTTATGAACAATAAATCATTGGTAATGCACTAGGCGTTTGAGCCCTACTGTTTGTTCTTTTTGTAGTTTATACCCCCACACCAGACACACAAACGGTAGCTTGGCACCTCCCAACAGTTTGTCCACAGACTGGTCTTCAAGGCCACCACACACACGTACAGATCTCTATATGTCAGATCTGCTAGTTCATAATCTGCATGCAATCTACCAACACACAGTACAATTGCATACAGATTGGCAAGGAACTTAGACCGAGCACATAGACACTAGAATGCATCAATCTCTCCAGGGATATGAGCCCTAGTTTAGAACACAGAAGTCTCTTAATAACCTTATAATTTAATAACCTGAAAGTGGGCAGTGCATAAAACATATACAAAGAAAAAGAATTATAAAAAAAGCAAGAAAGGCAAAATACATACACAATTGGCTATTTACTATAAAAATATGAGGGATAAAATCAGGAATAACATTTTTACCAAGATTTATTCTGTGACTGGAGCAAGTCAAGGAAAGTCCGTGATTCACAAGCCAAATGGAACCGGCTCCGTATGAATCACTATGTCCATATCTCAGGGTCTTCAATTTATTGAAATATGGATGTGGGCTGGACCTTAGCCATTGGCCAGTCAGCCCTGGGGGATGTTCCTGTAACAGCCTACAGGATGTTCTGTGTTCTGAAATGACCAGTCTCAAATGGGCTTGGAATGGTTCTGATTGTTGGGTCGGGAATAGGATTTCCGACACCAGTGCACCAGTCCAGTTGCAGCAGTACCAATCACTGTTCGTTTGTCATAATCAGGTACCATATAACAGTTTTGTATGTTTTTCCGGGATTCTATATAGGCTACAAATACAGTTTTACATGTATATGTAGCCTAAAATGTGTCCAATCAGAAGGAGTTATTTTCATCACACTGCTACCAATATTTTAGCTTTTATCAGAGATGAAATAGATTCCTCTTATCTGTTGATATAAATCAAAGCTGGCAGACATTTCGGAGCCTTCTCTCTGTCCCCTGCTGTTTCATGTAGCTGA